>NC_136268.1:75503719-75784719 GCF_964187855.1 Myxine glutinosa
TACAGAGCGTTAAAATCCGAATCACTTGAAGCAAAGAGATCCGAAACATTTGAAGCAAAGAGAGGGACTTCCTTTATGTCAAAGTCTCCCATGGACGCCTGGTCGGCTTGCGGGTCTCGGATATCCATGTCGGGTCCCTCGACTGCCAGACCCAGCGTCGCAATCAGATCCATAGTTGGGTCGGAAGGGGGAGTACAGCTGTGAGCTTGTAATACATAAGAGGCGTTAGCCAGTACACGCAAGGAGTTTACCACACAAGTATCACAGTCATCACAAACATCAATACAGGCATCAGCCAGTTCCCACAAGGGATTTTCAACACAAGTATCACAGTCATCACAAAAATCAATACAATCTTCTGAAGCGCCGGTCATATCTGCCTTGTTGTAGGACCCATTCAGGTCGACGGCCTCTGTGGTCAAGATCATGGTCTTCCGACGGCGGTTTCTTCATCGTCCATCCTGAAAAATACTTTCTTACACACACCATGATCAAATTCCTAGCCCCCCGTCCCACCAATTGGCATTTAGTTACCTTATCTCTCAGATGGTTGGCTTATTCATAGCCGCATTTCCTGTGTCGTGTCTGGAAATTCAAATGCCATATTTACTTTCACCAATTTCCGAAAATACCTTCCTTTTAATCATCTTCCCTACATCTAATAATACATGATTTACCAACCATTTCCCCCCCATTTGGTCAATGGAAATAATCGGTATTCTCCCCTTCAAAATTTCACTGTTATCCTATCAATACCTGGACATTTTTTCCCTTCCTTCCTAGATACGTGAATTTCACACCAGTATAAACCCACTGGAAAAATTATCTGAAAAATAACGAAATCGTCTCCAAGTTCTCTAGCTAATCTCCATCCGCAATCACCAACTTTACCCTTCTATGCATTTTGCCTTAGGTTTTAGAACCTAGAGTCAACCAAAAACAACAACTAGCCTCCCAAAGCCATTTCCCTGCAAGAGCGGGGGTTAGCCTTGCGGTCCCCATGACAATCTTCTTCATTTTGCTCTATCACCTCCCTTTGAGCAATAATTCAATTGATGTGATTCCCACATACCTGGTGGAGTTCTGTTCACCTGGTCTGCAGAGCCGTGATCCAATCTTCACCAGCCCCCAATCACCTCCTCGATTGGGGTCATTCTGCATGTAGCAATCTAACGCAACATTATTAAACGAAATTCACAACTTTACATTCATTGGTTCCTCCCAGTGCAAGCCAACCCCTTGTATCACCTTCTTATCTCAAAAACAACAGTCCATAACTAACCACTTTCCTTTATTTCCTGTCTTTTCCATTAACATTTTACAACCTTTTCCTCTACTTCCTCAACAATTCCTGCAGTCACCTGTCATTGACAAATAATCCATCTGAGTCGACTTTCCAATCCAATCATCTTTGCACTTTCCACGACCTTCTTCACACTTTCTCCCAAACCTTTCCTTCAGACACAACCCACATGAGTTATGAATACAATTTCCCCTTTCAGGCGCATGTCTAGCCACTCACAAAGTGTCCACAAGACAATGTCACCATATTTCACACCTCAGCTCTCGAGACCACCCAGGGGTCCCTTGAGAGATGCATCCTAATGTTAATCAGCTCTCGAGAGCTCAATTTTGAACAGGGGTAAAACCAGCAATACTCAATTCTGCCAAGCAAGAGGCCAGAGCAGTATCACCCCTCTTCCCTCTGCCCACCATAACTGGCAGACAGACAATGGCGAGCCACAAGCCCCAACCCTACAAGGCTCCAGCTCCCATCCAAAGGACACAAACTCCCTCAGACTGGCATAATCTCTTTGCCAGCTTATGTACGAACCAAGATTGCAAACAAATAGTTTTCCAAACAAAACTCAGTTGTCACCCTATTGCACCATATTGGCAGAATTTACTTCAGCTCTCTACCACTCTTGTGTCGAGTGGTGCCCCAAAATGACATTGCACGAACCCTTTCAATACCCGTCTAAACCTACTGCCATTTAACGACGCTTCCCAGATGACGGTTTCCCATACACTATTTTGGCACAAAATTGTTGCATCCCACAGATGCCATGATTATTTGAACAAACTCATTTTCCTAATCCACCTTTTCAATTTTCATTTCAATTTAAAGTTAATCCAATGTCCTCTAATACCTCTCTTAGCATCCCATGCACCTGTTGCAGACACCTGTTTTAGCCTCTGGCCCAATAGCTGCCCAATAAACAAATAATAAAAAGAAAATAACCTGATCTATCTATCTATAATTCCAGCAATCTCTGTGTGTATGTTTGTATGTTTGTATGTTTGTATGTTTGTATGTTTGTATGTATGTTTGTCTGTGACCGCTGTTTCTCGACAACTACCGGTCCGATATACTTGAAACTTGCCAGGTATATTGCTGGGGACCCGAGGATGTGCCTTTTCAAGGTTTTAAATTAATCGCAGAAGTAGTTACCGAGCTATGTCCAAAAAACGATTCAACCAATCAGAGAGCAGCGAGCTATCACGTGTGCCGAACGTGGCGAACAGACTCTGCCTCGGATGGCACATTTGAGAGCGTATTCATTTATTTCCCGTCGGCAAACTATGTTGCCGTTAAACTATGTTTTAAAACTAATTAAAACTAATTTGCGATTCATCGTAACTGCGATTTGCGACCTTCCGGACAGTGAGGACTGCACTTCCGGCAGCCAATCACAGAACGCGTTATTGCGTAGGCGTGGCCGATGTGAGAGCGAGCTGAGCCCAGCGCGTGCGCCATTACGGTACGTAATTCGATTTCTTCCGGAGAAAATAATAATTTCTCGATTTCTTATGCGCATTATTTCTCCCAATTCAGTCAGAGCGAAGGGCGGAAGCGAAGAGCGTTGTTTTTTTTGTTTACGGGCGTACGGGCGGGGTAGAGCGTACGGGTAGCGTTTTTTTTTTTTTTTGGCAAGGAACGGGCACCCACGTACGGGCATGCCCTAGTTTATTGAAATAGACCTAATTCTCATGTTGGTCAATTTTTTCACCCACTGTGACTCTCGCGTCAATCCTGCCATTCCCAACCACATTTCCAGCGAGGATGACGTCACTATTTCACACCTTTCCTCCCTTGAACAGCGGGAGTCCTCCATGAGATGCATTCCGATGTAAATCACTTCAAATCAACTTTCTCAAACTTAACTATGATAAATCTGAAATAATCGCATCATCTTCCTTCGAACTCAGAGCACACCGACCAGTATACATCAAACATTGGATTCATATTTCCACAGACCTCCACCACTCTGTTAAATCCTAAACATGCCCAATGGGCAATCCCCTCTGCTCAGGGCTGCAAAATGCTGGATTCTAACCTTCCCAAACACAGCTCTTGTCCGCCAGGCTGCAAATTCAAAGCATTTTCAGTCCCCCTTTTTCCCATACACTAGCCAGTGTAAGCCAGCCAAACATAAACAAAGAGGTTCCAGCGAGCTGTGACCTCCATAACTCTAAACAACTCCACTGGCACTTTTTAAAACAAACTTTCCCAGTCACTTACTAAAATAAAGTGCAGCTCTTGTCCGTAGATATACGTTAACCAAGATTACCTGAGACTTGACAACAATAGTACTGCCCCGTGGAGCAAGGCATCAGAGACAACTCCCCTCCACCTTGACTTACCCCAGGTAGAATTTGGCTACCTACAGAGAAAGTACCTGCACAACACATTTACAAACCAATTCGTCCCCTCGTATTAGGGGACATCACAAATGTTCCACCACAATTCACAGCAGGTGACCACCCACCTGCCTTCTGTCGAAGTCCAGTTCAATTTTCTGAGTTTCCATTCACAGACAGACAGACAGACGAACCCCCAACGTACTAACAGGATGGTCTCACAGAGGCCATTCCATTCAAATCTGTAGGCTGCCACGATTCTTCCCGCCAGGACACACCATCATAGTCACCATAGTCACACGACATGTCAGCAGACACAGTGAATGACATTCGACACCATAACAGACACCGCAGACACTGCTCCTCCTTGATCCATATCTGCAGACGCAGTCAGACACACCCAGTCGGACAGACCGACTGGCTCCTCATTACAACTGCAAACATCTGAAATGACAACAGCTAACACCAAATATTTATTGTCCCCCTTTCAGGGAAGTCAAATCAACCACCATTAAAGCACAAAACAGAAAACGACCATATACTCAGAGTATATACCATATACTCAGAGTGAGACCCGAAAATCAAGCAGACAGACCGACAATCGAACCTGTCTTTCGACACTGCCGAACGACAAGTCTGCAGACACTGAGGGAGTGACTTTCGACCCCCAGTAAATACCGCGGACACCGCTTTGGTCCGCACCTGCAACTCCATCATGCGCCTCCAACTTCTTTTTCGGCGCATCGATCAACACAAATGTACCGACGCATCTTATATTCTACACATTGCTATCCAACCTTTCGCCACAGTCCCATCACAAACAATGTATCTCTCGCGGCATGCATGGCAGGAATCACACTCGCATTGCACCAACATGGAATTCGAGCACATTCCATAGTTGCGAAAATATTGTGCTGGACAAGACATTATCATCGACTTGCGCTTTCACACGCATGGCAAAGTCCACGGATGTACAAAGTCAAAGTGCCCTCTCCCTTAATTGATCCACACTGTACCTCGGCACACATCCTCAGATAATTAAATACATGTTTTAATCCAAGCGTGCATCCTCGCACCCGCTCCACCAGTCATGTACACTCAGCACCCATAAATGGCACACGCCAGCATCACATGTCATTCTTGCCTTCATTCAACGCATTCTGCCATCCCAAGTCGGCCAAATACAAGCCCCGGCCATGCCGTTGAATAAACACCCAGTCGGTTGACAGCCTATCATTTTTGACTTTTACTCCCATTCTCCCTTGCTACATCTGGAGAGCCGTTAATGTGGGGATGTAATTGAACACTTGTTTTAAAGCCCTGTCTACACATGCTCTCCATAACATACTCATTATTCCCTGCCAATTTTCCCCAGCAGACTGAGTCCCACATGGCATCTCAAAATCTAAACTGATACCTGCGCTTTTCTGATTCCAGTTTAATTTATCCTTCTCCAAAAATCACATAAACATTTCCTATTTCCACATATAAGAAATAACCAATATCTCCCTTGAGATACAAAACAAAACGCTTCCAACTCTAGCATCCCAAAGTCTTCCTTGGAAGCATGCTCGACAATGCAGCACTGCTTCCACTCAGCACACAACATACATGTGCTCACTCCAACACATCACTTCAAGCTACCTCATCACTCGCATTGTTCACACACACGAATGCGTCCCCTGCTTGTGCACAGCATGGTCCGCATTCCTGTCTCGATTCTGTCCCACCTCGCTGTTCCCCGCAAGGCAGCTACTCCGTTGCCCCGGTAACCTGCCTGCATGTCTCGGCTCGCGTGTTCACAGCTGGATTCCACACACCTCGTACATTATAATCCTCTCTGTTTTATTTCTCCAGATCTAACCTCATCTTTTGTCCAGAAAGAGCTAATACTTGACCTACCTATAGCATATTGTCAGAACTCCTTTCTTGGAGAATTATTAACAATTACTGGTGTTATGTTAGTAAAACTTCAAGAGACTCGGTTTCGCAAAATCAATGTTTTATTCACTTCTGAGAATTTGTTGTATACTAAGCCGAGATCTTTAATGAGTCTTTGTTCCAGAGTCTGTTGAAGCTTGTTTGGTCGGTCTTGGTTGAAGCTCGGTCTGTAGGTCTTTTGAAGCTCGTTCAGTTGTTGACCAGTCTCCAGTTGGTTGATCAGTTCAACTGGTCTTCAGTTCTCACTCCTCTTTAGTTCTCTCTCCCAGTCCACTCTGCTCTCTGCTCGCAACTTTCTCCTGGTTTTAAAGCCCCAAACTCCTTTGATGTTGCAGAGCATGCAGGGTGTTCCTTATCCAAAACCTTATTTGGCTCTCTTGGCCAGCAAATACTTATTTCTGTTTCAAGAGGTCAAATACTCTGACCTGCTGAAAAAGAATTTGCAGCGTGTGCGCAGTGCCCTGAACATAGGCTATTAATGATCGACAGGTGGCGGTCCAAGAGCGTTACACATTCTTGTCTGAAATTAACTCTCCTGACCACATGTTAATTCTAGTTCTATGCTCTTTTGCTCATTCGTAAAGTAAAACATAATTCCACTTTAAACAAGATTACATTGATATATATTCTAGCAATATTGTCAATATGAATATTTAATCCCCAACAATCCCCAGTTTTTCTTTTATGTTTATATTAACCATTAATCTAAACATTACCACATTAAATATTCATACCACTAATCTGGTAATTCAATTTCCTAAGGCATACACCGTCATTCTGGAAGAATTTTGATCACAATACATTTCCTTGTTCATTGACTCTTTCTATGTTGATAATTCAATTCAACTCATTTGCATAAAGATCACAAAACATTTCACCTTCACCAAAACGCAATAATTTCAGTTCATCAAAATAATAAAGCATCTGCAACATTTGGCAAAATATTTGCCTTTAATCAAATATTGACTTTCTTTGTTTGAAAAAAGGGGCGGATCACTTGTGTTTGGAATTTCAGCATAAAACATTTTTCTCCTGTTGTCTTCATCACACCTTCACTATTTGCATAGGATTTTCCGCTGTTGTGATAGCTGGGCAGAGTCAAAGACTGACCCTGCTCTCCATGCAGCATCCTTGCCACTCTTGCTGTGAGCCATAGTAGATTTGAACAAGGCCTCCATCCAGTTGTAGTCGACTTGCCTCCTCACTAATCGTGAACATGGAGCAAGTATTGATGTGATGTTGATTTGTCAACAAGATGTGGAGCAGGGATGCCGGATGCATCCGCAATGATGATGTTGGGACCATGGTACTCAGTTGCCCATGGTCCATACCAGGAGCCCACAGCAGAATCGTGCACAGCTGTTGTGAAGGAAAAGGCAGTCGTTCGCTTGCAGCTCCATGCTGGCTCCCCGGAAGTTGGTGAAGTAATGACACACGTCACCGTATCCCGTAAACGTTGCAGGTAAAATATCGTCGTCCTGCAATTGCTGATGTGATGACTGTTCGAGGTATTTGAACACAAGTAAGTGATCGCCCTTTTCCATATGTTGCAGTGTGACCCAGACAAATGGTCACATAATTTTCCCTTGGTGAAGGTAAACATCCATCTTCCAAAGGAGCATTTCTTCATCATTCTTTGAGAAAGAGGGTGTATGCCAAGATTAACTTCATTTTCACAAATTTTCCTTTTTCAAACTTCTTCCCAGATGTCGTTATCACTCCATTTGGGATGTGGTCTTGTCTTTCCTTTACTTAGCCACATTTATATCTGCTCTCCGCACAGATTGAATCAGATGGGGTACATTGTAACATGAAATCACTATATTTTAGAACAACTTCACACGAATAATATTCAACTCAGACATGTGTTTTACACTACTAAAACTAAGAATAGCATCCACAATTGCTTTCAGGTTCATATAATTCAAAAAATTAAACTCATGCAGGTATTGTAACTCAACTCAAAGAAAATAAATGCATTAATAATGATTATATATGATTTAAATCACAAACAGGAATATCTAATTCCCAACAATTCTTGCAAACAAGCAAACTATGCCTAATATGTTATTAGCATAGTCCTCCCCGCTTTTTGTTTTTTCTTTAACAGTGTTACTTGTGGTGATACGAGTTCATCGATCGTGTAAAACGGACATAGTGCACAACAAGTTGTTATGCCCTCATTTATGTCAATGACATTCAACATTATATACCAAACTAACAAACTTCTTAAAATGTGACTAAAGAAAAATCCCTTAATATGTAACATAAATCTGATTATTTGCCTTATTCTGATGCCCCTATCTCCCGGGGTCCATATTTATTTCTATTGTTATCAACTTCCTATGATCTGTGAATTCGTTCCAAAATACCACAACCATAGGTTTTAACAAAGCTCTACCAAACTATTTCCAATGTGAACTCAAAATACTAGTAAAACAATCAATTTCAAAAAATTAACTTCAAAGGGTCAGCAAATTCATTCTATAACCAGATCTAATTTTCCCATCCAATAGTTTGCCTTGACACATGTCATATTATAACATTTTAATAAACCTTCAGAAATGTTGCCCATCGCAACAACTTCCCTTTTACAAATAGCCATGTGTAAATTACGTATTGAACGACAATTTTCTCTCAATGTGTTTGGCCTAAATGGCCGCAAAAGTGGCTGCCAACATGCAGTACCATTTTTATCTACCAAGTAAGTGCTCATCGACATAAGATCTCTACCAAATGTTGTTTGTAAAAACAAATCTGGGATTTCTAATTACATGGATGCACACTCTCAGGACATTGCAGGCTGCTGTTACCAATCCATTATGATAAAATAATTTATTTACCCACAATCAAATAAGTAACACAAATTGAGGATATTATCCCTATCACATTCATTTATAGATTCATTTGGTTCTAATTCACCCTTTTCCCACTGCTATAAGGAAGAACAATAGCTCTTATAAGTCTTTGTAATATCTCATTAAATTTACCCAGCATTGAAGAATTTATTTACTATCCATTTCCCTTCTGTTTACCAGTAACTTTGTTTAAACTCCATAACTTAATTTGATAAATCCCATGTGTACAGCTCCCACTTATTGAAACCCCTACTTTTGTAGAAAATATCCAAATACGTGGTTGTATACTCCCTTAAAAGTTGTTCCTCCATTTTCTATGCAACTTAGTGAAGACTACTGACACCAGTATGCCAATATAGGTGTGGCAGATTAACAAAATATGTTGCAGGTACACGTAACATCGTGTTCTGAGTGTAAAAACCCATAAAAACCCAGAAAACATCTGAGTGTAAAAAACATAACAGCGCGTTCACGTCTGCCCCTTGGTTTTAAGATTCACAATGCATTTCGTTGTAAAACTCACAATAGTTCAATGCAACAAAATTTTCTTTACTATCTGCCCATATCATCTATGCCTAAGACACATCCATACATACAGCACAATTTATATGCTGATTAAGGTCAAGTTTATATATGTAAAAATCCATACTCTGGAAAGTCAGTGTAAGACCACTTCCAAATTTGACTAATTTTGTACTCCTTTTGTTTATGAAGCTCCTATCCATAAATAGCTGTTATTCTCATATAAATTCTATCAAAAATGGAATCCCAAAATTACTCACAATTGTACTATTAATTAATGGCTGCTCATAACCCAGCACATCAAATCTTCATATTCCATCTCCCTTGACAAAAGAGATAATGTTCATAATCAAATTATATTCCTATTTTATTTTACGAATTTTCCGGATATTCTTGTAAGATTGACACACAAAACAAAACATTGACACACAAACATACACAAACCCAAGCATTATGTATATTTGTTTGCCTTTGAACCATCATTAACAGATCAAGATGGGTGTCAATTTTCATTTCAATTTCGTAAAATTTATCCTTTAATGTTAGAAACGCTAATACACAAATAGACAAAAAGTTTATTTTTAGAAAACCCCTAATGTCACCTTGAAATTACCCTTTTTGGTCCTACAATAATTTATCCAAATTGTACAAATTTACAAATTTTACAAATTTTACAACACCTCTATTTACATGTCAGTCGACCACTGACCTATCCGCATGCAAAAAAAAGTCCAAAATGCCCCCCTGCTGATCATGTGATGCTCGTCACTTGGTTTCCAAAAAATTTTGCAAAGCAATGTTCCACACTTTGGTAATTGTTTTGTTGTAAAAAATTGTTTTGCCCAAAATACTCCCTAAAACCACATTTATAATTGGCAAATATGAGGCTTCCAGAATGAACTCTAATTCTGGATCTTTTAATTCATGTTCCAAAAAAAATCCAATTTTGGCATTTAATCAACTAATTATTAATTCGCTAATAAGCAAAAGTAAAATTCATTCTTGCTCCGAAAAAAATTTTTTTTGAGACAAGAAGCAGGAACAATTATTCATGTTGGTCTGTTGGCATTTGGAATCTGCAGCAATGAAGGCCTAATCGTTATCTGAGGTACCGGTAAGCACTGGTACCCTTGATCTTGGTTCGTCCTATGAACTCGTCTTCCTATTTGAATATGGACAACATCGTTTCCAGTGTCCAATATTTCCACAATTAAAACATCGATGTCTGTCATTGGCTGGTTTGTCCACCTGTTCACTTGTATCGCTGGGCTGCCTCTCCAGATCCCTGAGTTGCCACCCCACTCCCTGGTTATCTCCTACTGCATTGTTGCGTTGTTGCCCAGAAAACCTATTGCGTTGATTCGTAGTCATCAGGGCTTGAGTCTGTAATTGCATCAATTTCTCGGCATTTACAGCACTATTTCTGGCTTGAATCCGCTGATGATGCAAGGCGTAATCCAATATTTCTTGCATTGGCTTGCCTTCCCAAGCAATACATTGTCTTTCCACTTCACTCTTCAATTTGGGCAATAGACCATTAATAAAAAGGGGTTTTAAGGCATTGTCAATTTGTGCCCGGTCTATGCCTGAATATAGTCGGACAACATCTCGCAATCTGTCCAAATAATCGCTAGCATCTTCGCCTGTTTTCTGCTTGCATGTAACCACTTTGTTCCAATTCGTCACTGGTGGCAATTTTTTTTTATGGCCTCTATCAATTTATTGATCTGTGCCCTTCTAGCCTCCGTGGGCATGTCTACCTGTCCATCTTCCGTATTTACCCAATTGGCCTCACGCATTAAGTTCCTCAAAGTGGTGGTATTAGGAATTAACCATTTTAAAAGTATTGCCATGTCTCTTGCAGTGGGCAACTGAGTTTCCACAATTAACCGCAGTTCCTCCGCAAATTGAAGTGGATCTGTTTTGATTGATGGCATACTACTCTGCAATGCCTTCAATTGATGTACCTGCCATGGTCTATACATCAGATCTGGATGTTGCTGATTTGCCCCTGGAAATTGCCGCTGAGGAAAATTCATAACACCACATTGCTCAAACCCTCCTTGTGAGAGAGTCAACTTTTGATATTTCCATGTCTCCGATAAGGTGGAGGAGTTTCATCTTCCAGTTCATTTGTCTCGTATGATCTGGCTTCTGGATACAATTTGGGTTGGGATTGCTCTCCATTACTGACTTGAAGAGGCATCTGATTTGCTACCTTACACAACCTATGCTGTATCTGTTTCACCTCTTTCTTCAAGCCCCCCATCTTTGCTTTGGTCTCCCTGTCCCTAGATTCAGCGTCCCAGTAATAGAATGGTTGCCAATCCACTTTGAACTTCTGTCGCCCTCTTGCTTCCAATTCTTTTCTGAGTGTTGCCAATACGTTTCTATCAAAAGTGCCCTCCTGTGGAAATCCACTTTTTCGACCTTTCGTCCATTCATACCAGGATTCCACATCTTTAAGTGATTCTGCCCCATATTTCTGATACATGGAGCTGATACAAGCACCTCTTTGACTAAAATCCAATGGACCTTGTTTAATCTTGCAGAATCCACTTCCCATTTTGCCTGTGTGTGAGTACCTCTTTATACTCACTCAATATATCAAATAACTACAAGGACTACACATCGGACTACACCTGTATCCACTATCAACTGTGTGTACTGCAAAAATCGCAGAAGTTTGTTCCACCTTATACAAAGTAGCGTTGAATGCGTTGTTGTCTAGCTTATTCCGATAAGCTCTACTCTGTGGTCTTCCAGGAAGTATCTCCCCACCTGTCCACTTGATGACTGCAGGTGATTTCCAGAGAGTCCCCCTGCCCTGTGGCTTTTCCCACACCCCAATCTCACTGATCAGTGTTGCAGATGAGTCTGGATCAGTAAGTCCTGTTAAGGGGGGGTCAAACAAAATAACCACATAATATAACAAATAACCACTAGACTCACCACCTCGCTCATCATCCCAGGTTGTCTGCACCTTGATGTTTTGCAAATGTCTCAAAGCTTCTTTCCTGAGACCGCACTTTTTATTCATCCATCAATTGACTTGTTTAAATTAAATTTAAATAAAAGCAGATCAGATTAAATTAATCAGATCAAAATCAATCAGATCAATCGGATCAGAATCAGAATCAATTCAATTATGCAATTTTAATCAATTTATCAATATTCATCAATAAAATTCTAATAATAATATATAATAAAATAATATAAATGATAATATCCAAATTCACATTTATCAGTCTGATACCGAATTGAAACCCATGTCTGATACTGAACTATGATATGGGATCAACATTACTCTATACCTAAACCTTTTCCCAATGTTGCCAAAACAGTTCCATCTACTGACGGGGAATATGAGCATCGGTCGTCACCGTTTGACCCATATCTGCCATCAGTTGACAAATCACCGTTCTGCCTCTGGATCATATCTGACATATTTGTTCAATCCTGTGTGGTCATTATATCACAAATTAAAGTTGAACAACCACTGAAGGCAACTCAACCCTTCATTTGTGAGACAATCAGCGAAAATTGCTCCGACAGATATGAGCCAGTCCATTTGGGCAATGTCTCACATGTCACCCATGTCACATGTCACGTGTCACATGTCACACGTCATGTGATGTCACATGTCATGTCATGTGTCACCCACCATGTCTCACTTTGAAAGACACTCAAAGTTCTTGACAATTAAAATGGCGTAATATTCCTGAAATGTGTACCAATGAATGGCAATCAATTTATAATATTTATCAATGGAATCCAATCATACCGAAATTTCGACACTCCAATAAACTTTGTAACTTGTAATACATCATTAATCCTGCAGGGCTATAAAGCTATCCTTAAAGTCCATGCAATCGATTTACATCAAAACCCAATGATGACATGCCTGACAATCATAGCAATTTTCATGATTGTAAAATCATGACCATTGTAAATCATTGTAATTATAAATTGTAAATGTAAATTTACCATAATTGTAAATTGGCAATTATAAATTATAATTTGTAAAAAAAATTGTAAATTGTTACCATTATCAGAGTCATACCATAATCATCCATTGCAGAAGACAAACATTTCCCGTATCAACACATCCACGTGGTATAATCAACAATGAAACAGTTATCATTAACAAAATTTGAGAATGAACATCAATAATAATCAACAATATGACAATCATGATGACAATGATGAATCTCATCAACAATGAGAGAAAACAATGAGAATGAGAAACAATGAGAGAAATGAGAAAACAATGAGAACTATGAAAGGTGAAAACAGGTAAAAGAAGAAGCAAAAGAGGAGGAAAGGAGGAGGAAAGAGGGGAGGAAAAGGGTGGGGAAGGGAGGGGGAGAAGTGGCAGAATGCCAAGGGAGGAATGAGGCTGGGGGAGGGGTGGGGCTTAGAGGTATTAATACTATGCGAAATACGACACTCATTGTATTTTCCTAAAAATAACTGTGTATGATTGGCTGCACTTATTCTCCCTTACAAGGCTGTGAAAGGTTATATGATGGATACTATTGTCCCTCTCAACCTTGGTGCAAATCATACACTCATCTGTGTATTATTTTAACGATGTAAACTGTGTCGTATCATGGCACTCATCACTTTAACACTATGGGGCCATATTCTTTTAGGGAGAGGGAGAAATTTTAAAAATGAGAATGAAAAACACATACCCACACACACAAAAACACATAAAGCCACATAATGAGGTGATATGCTAAATCAACATGGGATCCAATGGGATATGGGATCAACAATCCTATACATGCCTCATACAATCAGTAATATAACATGATTTGGAGGGGATGGATAATGGTAGAATGAAGTTAGGGTTAAGATTGGGTTGGGGTCAACAAATTCATGTACATGTAAATTCATTCATGTATAAACAGATCACAATATATTTCATCATTGGTTTCCCTCCATTTAATTGCCTTGTCAAATGTCATAGGATCTTATATCAATAAATTCCCTTTTTAAAATCTTAAAAGACAGATGAAATATAAAATGATCAAAGGTACATTTGATGGTTCTATTTTTTAGAGATTACGGATCACAGTAGCATGGGATTGGCTCTCATTAAATTTCATCTTGATTGAAGGATTTTTAGCTGTGGTCCAAGATGGCCGCCGCCATAAAAAATCCTAAAAATATATATATATTTTTTCTAATCAGGATGTAAATATACAGATAAAAGTAAGTTTGGAGAGAAAAAGGGACGGGGAAAAGGGATGGAGAAGGGAAAAAAATGGGGGGGTTTGGAGAGGGGGGGGGACGGAAGGAGGGAGGGGGAAAGGGCGAGGGAAGGTTGGGGGGTATAGGGTAAGAAAAGGTGAAAGAGGTTACATTTAAAAAATCGCTTCGGATGCCATATGGAAGAAGTGTGGGCTAGGGCCCGAACCGCAACATCAAGCGTTGCCATGGGCAACCTGCCTGCACGCATTCCAGTGGCAGGATACAATTACTGGCATCAGTGTGTGCAAGTCTTACTTGGAGCGTTGAATGCGTTGTATTACAAACATTACATTACATTACATTACATTAGAAATTAAAAATTACATGACTGTCCTACATGGGAAAAATGAATTGATGGTGCACTTCATCAAGTCATCCCTGTCAGAACATCATAATTCATAAGATTACAATTTCTTGTGTTCGTAAGAGCACATTTGGCCAATCACACACATAAATGTGCATAAAAATGCAGACGTGTGTCCAAACCGCTTCGAATTAACTCTTATGAAGGTACAAAAACCCATATTTGTGCCACAATGGAATTTTTTATGACTTAAAATCGAGCCAGTCGATTTTACCATTATTTGGCTTACTGTACAGACGCTGTATAAAATCGCTTTTTACAAAACCCGCTAATATGATTATAAATCAAATAGTGTCCATTCTGCAATCTGCTCGTGTGTGTGGTCACAACCAAGCAGGATCTCAACCATTATTTTAACGGGAAAATCGACACACTTATAAGTCGTTTGATCACGAAAACGAGCAGATATTTAATGCAGACTATTAAACTGGAAATCATTTTGAAGATATTTACAAAATTGACGTTCTATTTCATGAATTCATGACGTTCATGAAATGAGCAAGAAATATACAAAATCCATATTTCAGTTGTACATGACAAGACGAATGCAGCACCTGTTGGCTAACGCCCGGGGTTCGTTAGTGGCTCTTTGCACTCGTCTCATTAAACTCGTAAAATGTACCGAAAAAAAATTCAAATTACAGAAAAAACAAAAAAATAATTGATTATTAATTTTTAAAAAATTTTTTTTTATCGTCATGACTTCTGAAATTTTAAAACAAATCCTTCATGAAAGCACAGCACCTTTTCTAAAGACAAAAGGCTTTAGTGGATATTTGTGACGGTTCATGGCACCATCCCTCAAAAATGCGTATACATAAATTTTGGAAGAAAAAGAGAAAAAAATCGTCATGATTTCTGAAACCTGTTAAAAGGCCTCGTGATTTTTTATTTCCTTTCCTTCCACATATCAACAAACACACAAAACTCAAACACTGAGCTATTTTCACAGATTAACATCAGACTACACAGATAACAAACAAAAACTTACCTTGTTTACCTGGGCAGTTGAGTCCCTACGGGCCACCAATTCTTGGAGAATTATTAACAATTACTGGTGTTATGTTAGTAAAACTTCAAGAGACTCGGTTTAGCAAAATCAATGTTTTATTCACTTCTGAGAATTTGTTGTATACTAAGCCGAGATCTTTAATGAGTCTTTGTTCCAGAGTCTGTTGAAGCTTGTTTGGTCGGTCTTGGTTGAAGCTCGGTCTGTAGGTCTTTTGAAGCTCGTTCAGTTGTTGACCAGTCTCCAGTTGGTTGATCAGTTCAACTGGTCTTCAGTTCTCACTCCTCTTTAGTTCTCTCTCCCAGTCCACTCTGCTCTCTGCTCGCAACTTTCTCCTGGTTTTAAAGCCCCAAACTCCTTTGATGTTGCAGAGCATGCAGGGTGTTCCTTATCCAAAACCTTATTTGGCTCTCTTGGCCAGCAAATACTTATTTCTGTTTCAAGAGGTCAAATACTCTGACCTGCTGAAAAAGAATTTGCAGCGTGTGCGCAGTGCCCTGAACATAGGCTATTAATGATCGACAGGTGGCGGTCCAAGAGCGTTACACATTCTTGTCTGAAATTAACTCTCCTGACCACATGTTAATTCTAGTTCTATGCTCTTTTGCTCATTCGTAAAGTAAAACATAATTCCACTTTAAACAAGATTACATTGATATATATTCTAGCAATATTGTCAATATGAATATTTAATCCCCAACACCTTCCTTTGGGTAAAAACTGCACCGGATGTGCATGCCTTAAATCCTGAGACAGGACAAAGAAGGTCTTGAGGGGGGGGGGGGGGGGGGGGTTTATCAGATACACACATCCAGTGCGTAGCTTAACTTAAAATACTCATCGTCCTACCTTCCTTGGGCTAGTCCCTCCAGCGGGTCGAAGATCGGGCCGCCCCCCGATCTGTAATACCCTTCTCTTAACACAGTACTCACGCCGGAGTATTTTAACACCAATATCTATTACCCATTCTTATCCTTATTCTTCCATATCCTTATAAAGGTGCAACCAGCCGCATCTTACCTGGCTCATTTTAATCCTTTATTCGCCTGACTCGGCCACCCGAATGCGTCGAATACACGCACTCCGTCTCCAGAACTCAAATCATTCTAGTTTACTTCAGATTGAGTATTACTCCGACATACCTTAATCTCCCTTAAGATATTTAATTAACGTCCACGGAACATTTTCCCGTCCATGCGCCCAGGCGATCGCTCCCAGCGCACGGCAGCATGACCCCCATTTGCAAGAAACAGCTCGTGATGCGTACAAGGCGCAAGGAAGCGCCCCGAGGCCATCCACCGAAAAATCCTGCCTTTTAGTGTACCGCGCCGATATTTCCCTAATCCGGTCCTCCCGCGGCGCTAACTCGCGGTCAATGCTTGTATAGCGCTTCTAACTTGTCTAACTTATCACCCATGCCAGGGCTTTCCTAAAGGGGTTCTCCCTTCTTAACTTAGCTTACCACTTATCCTGGCCATCCTCCTTGGGTCCCCTCCGTTAGTCCGCAGCCAATACTTTCTTTGGTTACTATCAACCCCATCAACTCCATCTTGTCTCTAGACTGCCCTGCCTGGGAAGTTCTTGGCTTTACCAAGAAGTCCCCCCTTTTTGCTAACTGACCCCCATTTCTTGGTTCATCAATAGACAACTTGTTACCCGAGCCAAATAGGCCTGTACTTACACACCAGATTCCAATTTGTTCGTGATCCAAGCACGGAACGACGAAATGGAAGACAGACAGCCTGAGTGAGTGAACGGAGCTCAATTTGGAAAGACCCCTCAGTATGAAAACTCACGTTAATCGAATCAGTGCTGGCCAGCCTCTCTGCTGAGTCCCCACAGGGTCTGCCTCCCAAATATCGCTCAGAGTCGGATCCCACTTCTGACACCAAAATTGTCGAGAATAGAACCATGTTCCACACCTTGAGTTCAAGAGATAACAAGATTTAATGATGAACCAATATCACAGCGCTGTGGAGGGTGTAAGAGTCATACCATTCACAGACGAACAGCATGGCCACATACACTCCTGAGTTCCTTACAGAAAGAACTTCCTTATATACTTGCAGAGTGTGATAAAAATCTCCGCTAATTTTGGCAAGTTTCAGCAGTATAATACACAATGGGGGAAACGTTGACCAGTACCCCCACCAATGTCCTATCTTCTTTGGCATGAGCAAAGGGCAAGATGCGGGAGGGAGAAAGAGCACCGTGACATTCTCAAAACTTATCTTCCATGTTGGCTTTTGGTCAAGGACAGACAGACGCGTTTTCACTAGGGGGTCTAACAGAGCAAGCAGTTTCACTATCTTTCTACATTTTTTGGCACAGTTGGACAATAAAACATAGTTCAAAACAAGAGGGAACATAGTAAGCTTAATCCTTTTCACAAAGCAACCATTATTAAATGCAAACCACAATTACATAAGGCACAATAAAAGGCATGATCTCGACATGATATATATATATATGTACATACATACATATATATATATATATAGATATGTATATATATATATATATATATATATATATATATATATATATATATATATATATACATATATATATATATATAGATATGTATATATATATATATATATGTATATATGTACATATATATATATATATATATATATATATATATATATATATATATATATATATATGTACATACATACATATATATATATATATAGATATGTATATATATATATATATATATGTATATATATATATATATGTGTGTTTTGTTTTTGTGTTGAGGGTGTGTGTTTTTGCATGAATTAATTTTTGCATGAGTGTGTGTTTTTGTGTGTTGAGTGGTGTATGATGTAAGTGTAGGTGGTTGTTTGGTTGGTGTTCTGTATGTATGTGTGTGTATGGGTGTGTATGTGTGTGTGTGAATGATCTGGTGTGTTTTGTTGGTGCGTGGTGAAGGGTATAAAGGTGGGTGTTTGAGTGTTCCACCATGTTTGTTTGATGCTGTGGATTCTGGATGTGGAGGTGTTGTGGTTGTTGTTGTTGTTGTTGTTGTTGTTCGCACTGGCTGGGGGTGGGGGTATGTACGCATCCAGATGCAGTTGCTGCATGTGGATGTGTACGTGCCCCTGCTGGCCCACCTTAGCTGACCGTATCGAGGTTGAAGGGCCGAAACGGGATGATGTTGAGGACCTTGACTGAGGACCCGGTCAGTGCGGCACACTTGTGACCAGGTGTGTTTTGAACTTATATATATATGTAGGGAGCTGTAATGCCCCTCCCCCTTTGTATATCCTTGCTGCTTTACCAATTACCAAGTATAACCAATTATATGTTTTGTTTTGACTTGCTACTGTACTCTTTTATGATACTGAGTTCTTTCTACTGCATTGAGGATGTGTAATATCCTAATAAGGAGTTCTCTGCCTGTGTGCTCTGGCCGGCGTGGGCACAATCTCTAGTTCCCCTTTCCAGGCCTTGGAGGCAACTCTTATCTCTCTTTGCCTTTTTCCTGACTTTGCCATTATCTTGCAAGTTGACAGTTTTACGAGTGTCCACTCCCCTTTGTACTTTCCCAAGCCAGCTGCTATACAGAAAGTTGTAAACATGTTGTCACATAATGCTGACCATCTCCTTATCAGAGCTAACCCATGACTGGCCTTGGATGAACTTCCTTTAATTAACTGAACAACAGGATGGGACTATGGTGGGAGGCCCAATGAGCCCATTCTGTCTCTGTGTCTTGTGAGCTAACTCCACCCCTGACTTTCCTTTATATAAAGCAATGTTAATTGAATTATTTGAGAGCATCTTGTTGTACTGTTGGTCATTCCTTGTGAGTTTCAATGCAACTTTGCTGTCCTCAAGCTTGAGTACTCGAGTTCCAATAAATATATCCGTTGCTCCTTTCTTCTGAGTCTTTTGAGTCCCAAGTCCTAAGTCCCAATCCGACAACTGGTGGCAGCGGTGGGATCAGTCTGGGCAGTCCGGGACGCGGTCCCAGGCAAGGGAGTGGTGAGAGACCAGCTGGCAATTGATCCGGGTCAGGTGAGCTGTGGTTTTCTTTTGTTTTTTCCTTTTTAGCCCGGGGGTCAGTCCAAATTGTAACCCACTCTCTCTTGCTCGGTCGCCGTACGTTCCGTTCCCTGCTCATACCTGTTCCACGAACCTAAATTTAATTACGGACCGCTTGGGTCCTGGAGCAACTGATTGTTTATGGACTCGTTAGGGTAACGTTACGTAAGGAGAAGTGCCCCACGTTGGGCGCCTGAGGTTAAGGGGTAATAGATCTCTGGGTTGTGAGGGTAAGGATAAGGGCGGCGTCCCGATCCGAGGCCTACCCGGGAGACGTTGGGATTTTAAGTAAGATCAGAACTATTATACGGGCGTAGGACGCCAGGAAAGTGCAGTAAGGGTAGGATAGACGGCTGTGTAGGCGGGCGAGCCTCTCAGGAGAGTAGGTAGCGCGGCCGTACCACGCGAGGCGGGCGAACCTCACGAGTACAAGGCTGCGAGCCTCTCAGAGTTAGGTAGACGGCTGTAAACGCGAGGCGGGCGATCCTCACGAGTACAAGGCTACGTCGGTAAACTAAATTTTCCTAGGATGGGTAACAGTATGGGTAATAAGACAGTAAAGGCAGGTGAACCGCTTAGACATACCCCAGCATTTTTTATGTTTAAGAGGTATGGCTATGCTGCTGTGAGACCAGGGAAGTCATGGGTTGCATTGACGAAGGATTTAGGAGAACCATGGCCCGAAGGAGGGTCTTTTGCGCTGGAAAAATTGGACGTGTTGTATGAGACATTAGAAAAGTTCGAACAGGCCACGAAACACTTTCCGCCTGACTATTGGAAAGTCTTTGGCTGGTGGAAGGAAGAAGCGATGAAGCGACACGCAAAGTCGAAACAGGCCAGCTTGGCTGGTGAGGTAACAAAACTCAAGGGTCTGAGGAAACAGGCGAATAAAGAGCAGGATGAAGCGCTTAAGGAAATAGAGAGGCAGGCCAACGCGCGACTGATGCCGCTCGTTGAAAACCCAGACCCCGCGAGAGGGGAGGTAGTGACCAATCTACCCTCCCCAGCCCCAGTCCTAAGCTCTGTCCCGGGGTTTCAGGCACCACCTATCCTTTCTGCGCCCCCGCTACCACCTCCCTATAACCCCGCTACCATCGCGCCCCAGATACCCCAGAACCACCCGAGCCAGGGAAGGCCGTTTGCACAACTCGGGGCTAACGGAATAGATGACGGGACCGACATCGCAGGGTTCCCGCCACCGATAGGACCGGATGGGTTATACCCCTCACTGGTAGGTTGTAAGGGGAAAAGGACCTCACAAACTACCCCATCGGAATGTCAGGAAATAGAGGAAAGGAAAACATTGTGCCCCGTACAAGTTATCGGAGTTGACGCCCAAGGACAGGGGGTTCGAGAAAGGGTACCATGGAAAGAATCCTCTTTAACTGTAATGCGGGAAAGGATTCAACATTTGCTTATTGAGGATCCGCGGCAGATAGTGCCGACCATGTCGAATTGGTTTATGGCTAGCGAGTGCGACTATAGAGACATAACTCATATGGGAGTATCCGTGCTCCCACCCAAAGTATGGGAAAGGGCTAGACAAAGAGCACACTGGCCGCACGACGACCCAAGGGCGGTGGGTGCAATCCCCCGGATAACACTAGTACAATGGGACGCACTGAAGCTCCGGCTGCTGGGTGCCATCGAGCATGCGCTGTTGCCAGCAGGAGGTCCGGATTGGGGAAAAATTGGGGCCATAAAACAAAAGGCAGGAGAACCAATTGGAGAGTACCGAGAAAGGTTGGAAAAGGCCATGGCGCGCTGGGGAGGACTGGGTCCGATGCAGCTGGGAGGGCTACCCCAACCATTGGTAAATCAATATCTAATCGAGGGGCTTCGGCCGGTATTAAAGAAACAGGTACAGACCGTCCTCTTCGGCTGGAAGGGAATGACAACCAACGAATTATGCGACAAACTGGAACAATGCCCGGGCTCCTCCCTAGAGGAGAAGAAGGATATTAAGGAGGAAATATTGCAAATGTTTGTCCAGGAGAAACGGGCTCAATTTAACCAAAATAAAAAAGGGGATCAGAGTCAGAACTACATACACGAACAGTGCCAGAAGTGGGGACCTGTTCGAGGTCCAGAGGAACATAGGAGGAGTTGTTATCCTTTTTTCTATAAGGGCCAATTCCCCAACGGAGAGTGGATCCCCAGCGAAAATGAAAACTGCGACGGTTGTACTGAGGAAGATTTTGGACTAATTAATATGAACGAGGTAAAACAGCAATGGACAATACCACCCCCTCTTCCCCTTCCTCCTCAAAACCCTCAAACTTGGAATGTGCAAGGGCCCCCTCCCCAAAATTGGTATCCACCAAGACCCCTTCTCCAAAACCCCGGACCACCCCCCAATAGTGGGATGCAGAACGGACCAAGGGGGAACTGGGCCCCGCCTCGGGGTCCGCCGCAGTGGCAACCAGTGAACCAGTCACTTTGGGGGCCGCCAGAACGTAGGCAGGGCGGAAGGGGAGCTGTAGAGGGACGACCTATGCCCTCCGCACCACCGGTTCCGCAGGAACCGTGCCATTATTGCAAGCAGATGGGACACTGGATACGTGATTGCCCAAAGGCTCGTAAGGGGTTTCAGCCCCAATACAATAGAGGGGCCTATTGACGGGACGCTGGCGAGTCGCCCAAGGAGTGTCCTCTCTTGACCATGACACCGGCAGAGGAACCAACTATGATGTTGGACGTGGAGGGAAGACAATTAGAATTTCTCGTAGATACGGGCGCGACTCGCAGCACAATTAACAAGGGGCAATTGCCCTCTTTGCGCCCTACGGCCAGGAACGTTCAAATACTGGGTGTTTCGGGTTTACCCCAAGCGCTTCCTATTTCGGAGGAAGTGCGAGTAACATGCGGCCCGCTGGAGGCTAAACATGCTTTCTTGATGACCACTACCGCCCCGACGAATTTGCTGGGACGGGATTTATTGTGCCGTTTGGGCTGTCAAATCTCATGTACCGAGGAGGGAGTTTTCGTAGACGTCGCGGAGTCTAAACGCGACTTGTTGATGACGGCACTGGCTCGTCCCGGCCCCACCGCGTATTGGTGGCGCTTGGATCCAGGGGCTTTGTCTGCTTGGACATATATCATAGATAATGTGTGTTTGGACAGTTCAGTGCTGCGAGATTGGATGCAACAGCACCAAATTTCGATAAAGGACTTAAAGGATAATCCACCCCATTGCACTGCGTACTATGATGCAATGGGTGAGGACGAGAACTACCGGGAAAGGGTTAAGGAAAAGCTGGGCGAATGGATGCCTCTACACTTGTCACGGGTATGGATCGGGCGTGAGGGAATAGGAATTGAGGTAGTCCTAACCCCGAGTCAGCATGCGCTGACCCAATACCCCGAAGGAGCGGTCGCCCATGTTACCCTCACTACTGCCAAAGGGTGGCCGCCGGAAAGTGTAGGTTGGATGGTAGGGAGGTTACGAGAAGTTCCCTTACATGGTTATCGGTGTAAGAGGGGCCGCTGGACTTTGAAACAGCTCGAAAACGGTGAAGGGTTCTCAATTGACATTAAGGCAGAACGGAGGGACGGAAAGTTCGAAGAGGCAGAGTTGCCCCCCAAAGGCACCTATGCCATGAGGGCAGTGCTGACGGACCCGGGTGAGTCGGATTACCTCCTAGCGGAGGTGCCAGACAATTTATGGCCCAAAAGCGACGGTGAGGTTGGACGGATGCGAGACGCCAAACCTCTAGTGATAGCAGTGCAGCCGGGGATGCGCTTGCCAAACGTAAAACAGTATAAGCTACGACCTGAGGCCGACGTAGGCATAGCACCAGTGATTCAATCCCTAGTGGAACAGAAGATTATCGTAGAAACTAACAGCCCATGTAATACACCAATTTTGCCAGTTAAAAAGCCGTCAAAGGACAAATGGAGATTTGTACAGGATTTAAGGGAGGTGAACAAGGTGATACAGGGCATACACCCACTAGTTCCAAACGGAGAAACCCTCATGATGTCAATTCCGCCGGACGCAACATACTTCACGGTCATCGACCTTTGTTCTGCGTTTTTCTCTGTGCCCATCGCGCCTGAGTCACAATACTTGTTCGCTTTCACCCATAGGGGGCGCCAGTATACTTGGACAGTACTACCTCAAGGGTTTTCAGATAGCCCCACTCTGTTTTCCCGGGCGCTGCACCGCGACCTGGCGGATGTGGAATTGAAGGGAGGGTCAGTGTTGCTGCAATACGTTGACGATTTGTTGATTTGCTCCCCTTCAAAGGAGGCGTGCGAAATGGATTCTTTGGCCCTATTAAAGGCCTTGGCGGCCAAAGGCCACAAAGTAGGCAGACCAAAACTTCAGTTTGTGCGGCAGGTTGTAACTTACTTGGGACACGCCATTTCGCACGGAAAACGAGAATTGGATGCTGGACGAGTGACCGCTATCACGGAGCTGCCTCGCCCTCGCTCGCAACGGCAAATGCTGCGCTTCCTAGGTATGACGGGATACTGCCGCACTTGGATACTTGATTTTGCGCTGCTGGCTAAACCACTGTACGAGGCAACCAAATCAAATGCCCCGGACCTATTGATATGGACGGATGAATTGAGGCGATGTTTTGACGGGCTGAAACAGGCGCTGGTTACGGCACCGTCATTAGGACTCCCGGATTATGCGAAACCATTTACCCTTTACACTCACGCCGTGGGAGGTTTCGCCCAGTCAGTTTTGACACAGACCCATGGGGATAAGGAGCGGCCGGTGGCCTACTTTAGTAAAAAGTTAGACCCGGTCGAACAAGGGTTTCCGGTGTGCTTGCAAGCCGTGGCAGCGGCCAGGTACGCAGTAGAAAGAACAGCGGACATTGTTATGGGACACCCAGTAACGCTACGGGTACCACATTGCGTCACTTTGCTGCTGTTACAGCGAAGCACACAGCATTTGTCTAACACTAGATTAATGCAATACGAATCCGCACTGATCACTGCAGCCAACATCACGATCGAACGTTGCACGACGCTCAACCCAGCCTCACTGATGCCCACTCCTGAGGAGGGCGAACCTCATGTGTGCACCGACGTTGTGCAGCTAGTCTCCACGGTGCGATCGGATTTAAAGGACAATCCCTTAGAATATCCCGACTGTACATATTATGTCGATGGATCAGCTAGGCGCGCATGGGACGGGTCCCTGTTGTCCGGGTACGCCGTGTGCTCGGATAGCGAAACGGTAGAGAGCGGGCGTCTTCCACCTACATTTTCCGCACAGCAGGCGGAGCTGTGCGCCTTGACCAGAGCGTGCAGCTTGGCGGAAGGCCTTGCCGTCAACATTTACACAGATTCGGCCTACGCTCACGGCGTAGTCCACGATAAAGGAGCCATCTGGAAGATGAGAGGTTTTCTCACATCTGCCGGTTCAGTGATAAAGAATGGCGCGTTGGTAGAAGGGCTCCTCCGAAGCATTTTACTTCCCCGCGCTATCGCGGTAATTAAGTGTCGTGGCCACCAAAGGGCGGACACTGACGTTGCCCGGGGCAACGCAAGGGCGGACGAGGCGGCAGGAAAGGCCGCCAACCAACAGATAGAACGCAACATGCCGATGGTGACACGAGCACAGAAGACAGCCGCACAGATTGCCGACATACCGACTGCGGGACCACCCGCCACACCAACTAAGGACGATATCATAAATTTGCAAAATGCTGCACCGACGGCCGAACACGAGGTCTGGCTCAAACGAGGAGCGATACGCCCTGGGCCAGGGGAAATGTGGACCCTTGATGAAAAACCTATAGCACCCCAGGCTTTACTGCCCTGGCTGGCACGCATGGCTCATCAGAATGGTCATGTGTGCCAGAGGGGGGTGATGGGACAGATAGACTACACTTGGGCAGCGCCAGGACTGTCACGGATTGTATCCGAAGTGTGCCGATCGTGTGTGGTCTGCCAGCAACACAATAGAGGGGCGCCACCGAGACATGCACATGATGGGGGACGACCCCCGCCTAGTGGGCCGTTCGCAACTATCGAGTTCGATTTTACAGAATTGGAACCAAGCATGTCGTTTCGCTATGTGTTGGTAATCGTAGATACGTTCACCAAATGGGTCGAAGCATACCCATGCGTCAAATCCGATGCTCCGACAGTAGTGAAGCGCCTTGTGCGGGATTTTATGTGCAGATTTGGCATTCCCCAGATAATTTCGTCAGATCAAGGAGGCCATTTCACGGCGCAGGTGGTTAAGGGCATCCTGAAGGCGTTGGGCGTTAAACAATCCTTCCATTGCGTCTACCACCCACAGTCCTCAGGACTTGTGGAACGAACGAACAAGACTTTAAAGAATAAACTAGCGAAACTTTGCGCAGACACAGGCTTGAGGTGGCCAGAGGCTCTTCCGCTTGCATTGATGAGCATTCGTTCCACCCCGGGTCGCACTACGGGCCTTTCCCCCCACGAAATATTAATGGGACGACCTATGAGCTTGCCCGTTTCAGCACCAACAGACATGTCCACCCTTGCTTTGCCAGTAATGGATGACATGCTTTTGAGATTTTGCATAGGCTTGTCGAATGTGGCACGCAGCATCCATGCTCGAGTACGAGAGGCGCTGCCTGAACCAATAGGCCACGCCATCCACAACTTTCAGGCCGGCGACTGGGTGCTCGTGAAGCACTTCACCCGCAAGGCTGCTTTGGAGCCACGGTGGAAGGGACCATTCCAGGTGCTACTGGTCACACCGACGGCAGTCTTCTGCGAGGGTAAACCTTCGTGGATCCACGCCACCCATTGTAAGTTGTCCATCCCCGCACCACAAGCCACACAAGACACCACACCTCACACCGCTGAAGACAATGCACCGTCTAGGGCACCACAGTCTCCTAAGGGCGGCGATGACGGTCATGATGATGGGAATTCTGGGCAACTGCCTAACAAACCCCGCCAAGGATAGGCTTCTGCAGTTTAACCCACTGAGAGAGGATCATCCCAAATACCCAGGACACGACAACTACACGTTATTTAAACTTTACTCCGTCAAATACATAACGGCTCCCCGGGGACAGGGGATAGTAGTACATTGCTGTGAGTTGGAGACACATTTCAAGTGGTTATCTGTAAGATGGATGGAAGCGACGGTGGTACATAATGGGACACCACAGGCACGCATGACAACCCCACGTATAGTCTTAACTAAAGTTAGACAGGTGGAAAATGGAAGGTTTACTGGGACCGTGAATAGTCACGCCGCCGCAGGATATCAATGGGGCACGGGCATCGACAATACTACTCTCCTACTGTCGCATGCCCTCGTCGGCCCACACACCACGATAATACTTGAATGTGGAATATGGCCCCCGCGCACGCTGATTAGAAGGAACAAAAAGAGGGGAGAGACCCAACACCAATTCCGGCCTAGTTGTGCCGCCTACGTTATTAAACCCCCTCCTGCCCAGGAAGTAAGAAGGAAGCCAGAGGAGAACACATACTGGAAGGTCGCACGGCATATGGCCACAGTACAGAATAGGACACAGTGTTGGATGTGTATGCACCTTCCCCGCACCAGCACAGCAGGCATACCAATGGTAGTGTTACCCCTATCACTCAATGATTTGTGCTCGATGCCATTAGATACCAAATGCATTAGTACAACTCTGACAAGCCAAGGTTCTGATGAAACCGCGTGTAAACGAGTTTTCCAGTACTCCCCTCCCATTCTGTCCCGACACTTTGAGGAACGTCCGGCGCCGGTTTGGGTCAAGCCGGCATGGGGGGCCCTCTGCTTAGAAGGAAAGGGCCAAGTAATGGTAGGCAAATCCGTGTGTAGAGATACCCTTCCCGCGGACCCGAGAAAAGGGAAACACACGCTGCTAGTGAACGTTACAAGCTCGCCCTTGCATAACCTCACACACCTCCAGTTGGCATGGAAAGGGGAAAACGGGACAAACACTATCCCAGGCCTTCTCACTTGCATGACCACCCATTTGGTGGCTCCGCACGGGACCATGTTTGTATGCGGGAATAAAGCTTACCCGTATTTACCTGATAATTGGGGAGGAATTTGCTATTTAGGATCAGTTTTCCCAGAGATGGAAATGCGACAGCACTTGCATAATACCACCGCACTCATAAGGACACAACGAAGCACCTATTGGCACGACGACGACACCACTACTTTACACGGTGCTGATTGGGAGAAAGCCGTTAGTTTCTTCTTCCCATGGGCTGGGACGGTCATGAACAGTTACCGCATTGACAAAATTGCGTTAATCTTAGAAAGGGTGGCCAACGACACCGCTACAGCACACGACGAAATGTTGGACACGGTTGTCCACCTGCGTACAATGGTTATGCAAAATAGGGTTGCGTTAGATATGCTACTGGCAGAACGAGGAGGGGTATGTGGGATAATTAAGGGTAAATGTTGTACTTTTATTCCTGACCCTTCACAAGGGGTCAGTGCTGCTATTATAAGGTTAAGAGAAAGTGCTCACATATTGACAAGGGATCGCTTGGATCGGGAAGCCTCCCACCAGTGGCTTACCGACTGGTTCAAAGGGTGGACAGGCACAATTGTAAAGTGGGTACTAACCGCTTTGGCAATAGTCCTTGGAATCGTGGTTAGTTGTGTGATAATCAAGGCTTTAGTCCTTGCGTGTGTGAGGAAGTTTTCCACAGGATGGACACTGAAGACGACACCGGAAAAGGCCATGGTGATGATCGACCAGCGGATCGCGGGTCCGGATGACACACCAGCTGTCAACTCAACTGCCAGTCGCGGATCCTGGAACGACGACCTGAACGAGTCCCTGGGCCGCGACAATGAGATCTCCGCTTCCGAAGATTGTTCTTCCATTGCTGATATTACCGATAATGATGTCGAGTACACTTATGCGGACCTCGAAGCATTTCAGGCTACCAGAAGGCCGTTTAAACTGGGCCCCGACACGTCGGAAGAAGAAATCGACGATTTCCTGAAGGATTCCTCTCGTTTCTTCACGATATGCCATGCCGTGGCTATGACTATGGGCCGTCCACTCCGCAGGCCTACGCCACCTGAGAATAACGTTACTGATGATGTTACCAATGATGATGTGGGCCACTTGCGAGGGTCCCCGGCTGATGTTTATGTTTCAATGCAGGCTCTGCCTCTCCATGTTTCACGAGCTCACCTTTATGTCTCACAAGCCCACAGTGAGTCAAACGCCACTGACCCAGTTCGGGATTTGGACCCAGCTGTGAACCCAAGCCCGGATGGAGAGGAACTCGATCGTGAAAATACTCTGAGTTCCGAGTCTGATTGTTTTGGAGATTCGCCCTTGAATAACAGCGAAGCAAGCAGCATCGCCTCGGACGATCTCGACTTTGACCCAAAGGAAGTTTCTCTCCCACCTTTGGATCGTTATGCTTTATTTCATGGCCATAGGTTTGAGCCACCTGATACTGACGATGTTGTGTCTTCCCCAGATCACCAGCACGTAAGAGACCTCATGAACATGAATATCGATTGAGCGCTGAAGATCGACAAGGATTTCACTTGGGAAACCTGGGCGAGCTCCAGTTGAGGAGGAGTCCGGCTGCACCTCTGTGGACCAAGGGTGGGTCGGAGATCTTCCTGGGTGTGGACCCCGGTGGAACCAGAGGTCTTCGTTGTGGATTTGGCGCGCTATTCGATCTTCATGTCTCTACGGTCTCACCTCATACACCCATCTACACCCGACTTACATCATACATCCACTTACACCCACTTGCACCCACACACCCGCGGATCAGCCTGCTGGGTTCGTTGTGCGGTACTGGGTACGGGACATGCTCACTGGGCTGCATTCGTGTGGTACGTTACGTTTAGTTACACTCTCTCTCTCTCCCACCTCTTTTGGTGGATTTTGTGTGCCATTTGATCACTCTGCTTTTACGGCCTTACATTGCATACTCACATACAGACGCGAATCATCCTACTGAGTTTGTGTGGTGCTTTGGTACGGGACATTCTTACGGGGCTGCCTTCGCGTGATATGTTGAATGATTTTTTTGTTTTTGTTTGAAATAAAGGCCTTTGATTGGCTCGTAGATAACTTTGTATCTTAGATCCAAAAGGGCGGTATGTAGGGAGCTGTAATGCCCCTCCCCCTTTGTATATCCTTGCTGCTTTACCAATTACCAAGTATAACCAATTATATGTTTTGTTTTGACTTGCTACTGTACTCTTTTATGATACTGAGTTCTTTCTACTGCATTGAGGATGTGTAATATCCTAATAAGGAGTTCTCTGCCTGTGTGCTCTGGCCTGCATGGGCACAATCTCTAGTTCCCCTTTCCAGGCCTTGGAGGCAACTCTTATCTCTCTTTGCCTTTTTCCTGACTTTGCCATTATCTTGCAAGTTGACAGTTTTACGAGTGTCCACTCCCCTTTGTACTTTCCCAAGCCAGCTGCTATACAGAAAGTTGTAAACATGTTGTCACATAATGCTGACCATCTCCTTATCAGAGCTAACCCATGACTGGCCTTGGATGAACTTCCTTTAATTAACTGAACAACAGGATGGGACTATGGTGGGAGGCCCAATGAGCCCATTCTGTCTCTGTGTCTTGTGAGCTAACTCCACCCCTGACTTTCCTTTATATAAAGCAATGTTAATTGAATTATTTGAGAGCATCTTGTTGTACTGTTGGTCATTCCTTGTGAGTTTCAATGCAACTTTGCTGTCCTCAAGCTTGAGTACTCGAGTTCCAATAAATATATCCGTTGCTCCTTTCTTCTGAGTCTTTTGAGTCCCAAGTCCTAAGTCCCAATCCGACATATATATATATATATATATATATCTATATATATATATATCTATATATTATATATATATATATATATATATATATATATATATATATATATATATATATATATATATATATATATATATATATATATACATACATATATATATACATACATATATACATACATATATATATATATATATATATATATATATATATATATATATATATATATATATATATATATATATATATATATATATATATATATATATCCGTGCAGTGTCTGTCTTGTCTTGTCTTGTCTTGTCTTGTCACTGAACTACTTTCTCAAACTTTTGTGAAATCGTACCAAACTTCTGGTATGCACATATCTCTCCCGTCGGTATGTCCTAAGGGTATTTTTTTTTTTGAAAAATTTTCCAATTTGTTTTTTCTGGGGGAATTTTTTTGGGAAATTTTTTTTTTCAACTTAAATTGTTTATAAAATGTGATATCACGTATACTACAAATACATTGTGCAAAATAATTGTCTGAATTATGATTGGTTTAAACCATGACAAAACGGCAACTCGGGTTCAGTCATTTATCTATATATCTACACATCTGGGCAGTGTCTGTGTTGTCACTTAACGACTCCCTCAAACTTTTGTTTCCGTGGTTGTGAAGTGTTTTTAATAACGTTGTGGTGGTTTTCAATCACGTGGTGGTGAGGTATTTTGAATTATGTGGTGGTGAGGTGTTTTTAAATGACATGCTGGTGAGGTGTTTTTAAATCACATGGTGGTGAGGTGTTTTGAATTACGTGGTGGTGAGGTGTTTTGAATTACATGGTGGTGAGGTATTTATAATTATGTGGTGGTGAGGTGTTTTTAATTATGTGGTGGTGAGGTGTTTTGAATTAGTTGGTGATGAGGTGTTTTGAATTATGTGGTGGTGAGGTGTTTTGATTTACTTGGTGGTGAGGTGTTTTTCATTTCGTGGCTGTGAGGTGTTTTTATTACTTGTTTTATGGCTGTGAGGTGTTTTTAATTTTTTGGGGGTGAGGTGTTTTTATTATGTGTTTTATGGCTGTGAGGTGTTTTTATTACTTGTTTTATGGCTGTGAGGTGTTTTTAATTTTTTGGGGGTGAGGTGTTTTTATTATGTGTTTTATGGCTGTGAGGTGTTTTCAATTTCGTGGTGGTGAGGTGTTTTTAATTTCGTGGTGGTGAGGTGTTTTTATGACGTGTTTTATGGCTGTGAGGTGTTTTAAATTACTTGGTGGAGAGGTGTTTTAAATTACTTGGTGGTGAGGTGTTTTGAATTACGTGGTGGTGAGGTGCAATCGTCCCAAACTTCCAGTCTGCACCTACCCCTCCCCTAGGTATGTGCTGAAGGGTTCTTTCTTGAAAAAAAAACATTCAACCTAAATCATCAACCTAAATTGCCGATAACAATGTAATATCACAAACACAACAAATACATTTGTGCAAAATAATTGTTTGTATTATGATTGGTGAAAATCATGACAACACAGCATCTCAGGTACAGTCATTATCCTCAGCTAAGATAAGCCCGTTCCTCAGCAACAACGCCTGGTGAGGCGAGCGCAGCGAGCTGAGCTAGTATATATATATATATATATATATATATATATATATATATATATATATATATATATATATATATATATATATATATATATACATATATATATATATGTATATATATATATATATATATATAAAAGCTCGTATATATATATATCTATAAAAACAGTCACGTGAAAAAGTCAGTACACCCCATGTAAAGTTTTGACTTTTTCAACATATTTCAACATACAGCTATTTGATCTTCATTTCAACAATATTGATAGATAAAGGTGATATAATACAACAAATATCATGAAACATTTACATTTTGTACTCCATTGTATAATTTAAATAAACATAAATGCAAATTTCGCATGTGGAAAAAGTAAGTACATCCTTGGCTCTAATAGGTGGTGTTTCCCCCTTTGGCAGAAACAACCTCAAGTAGGCGTTTCTTATAACTGTATACCAATCTCTGACATCGACTGGGAGAAATTTTTGCCCACTCCTCCATGCAGAATTCTTTCAGCTGTGCGATGTTTGAGGGTTTCTTGAATGCACAGCTCGTTTCAAATCCCCCCACAACATCTCGATGGGATTTAGATCCGGGCTTTGACTTAGCCATTCCAGAACCCTCCATTTCTTTCTTTTCAGCCATTCCTTGGTGGATTTACTGGTATGTTTAGGGTCATTGTCATGTTGCAAGGTCCACCTTCGGTTGAGCTTCAACTTTCCGACAGACGGCCTCACATTATCCTCAAGCACCCTCTGGTACATTGAAGAATTCATAGTGGATTCTATGATTGTGAGCTGCCCAGGCCCTGATGCAGCAAAGCTGCCCCCAAACCATAATATTTCCACCACCATGCTTTACAGTTGGTATCAGGTTCTTGTGGTCAAATGCTGCCTTTGGTTTTCACCAAACATGTCTTCTGGTACTGTAGCCAAATAGCTCTACCTTTGACTCATCTGTGCAGAGCACATTGTTCCAGAAGTACTGGTCTTTGCCGAGGTGTTCATTGGCAAACTTTAGTCTTGCCCTGATGTTCTTTCTGGACAGCAAAGGTTTCCTCCTGGCACACCTCCCATGTAGATCAAATTTGTGCAGCCTCTTTCTCATGGTAGACTCGTGCACTTTGACATCAACAGTGGCAAGAGCTACCTGTAGGTCCCGTGATGACATTCTGGGGTTCTTAGAGACTTCTTTCAGCATCTTGTGGTCTGCCCTCAGGCTGAACTTGCTGCGGCGGCCTGGCCTGAACAAGTTGGCAGTTGTTTGGAATCTTCTCCACTTGTAGATGATCTTCCGGACAGTCGAATGATTGATTTCAAATTATTTGGAGATCTTTTTAAATCCCTTCCCAGACTCGTAGGCATCTATAACCTTCTTTCTGAAGGCCTCAGAGAGCTCTATTGATTTAGGCATGGTGACGCCGCACTCTTCAACAACAAAGAGCAAACTAAACTAAATGTCTGAGGTATAAATAAGACAGGTTCCTCCAAGATCCTCTCTAAGATGTTTTAATCATTTGCACCTGAGCTGGTGCACCTGATTCTAATTTTAGGTATTTGAAGTTGTGATAAATGTCGGGGTGTACTTACTTTTTCCACATGCAAAATTTGCATTTATGTTTATTTAAATTATACAATGGACTACAAAATGAAAATGTTTCATGATATTTGTTATATTATATCACCTTTATCGATCAATATTGTTGAAATGAAGATCAAATAGCTGTATGTTGAAATATGTTGAAAAAGTCAATACTTTACATGGGGTGTACTTACTTTTTCACCTGACTGTATACATATCTGTGCGGTGTCTGTCTTGTGTTGTCTCGTCACTGAACTACTCCCTCAAACTTTTGTGAAATCCTATCAAACTTCTGGTGTGCACCTACCTCTCCCGTCGGTATGTCCTTCGGGTATTTTTTTTGAAAAAATTCCAATTTGTTTTGTTTTTGTGGAAAAAAAAAAATTTCAACTTCAATTGTTTATAAAATGTAATATCACGTATATTACAAAAGCATTTGTGCATTATGATTGTTTGAATTATGATTGGTGTAAACCATGACAAAACAGCAACTTATACAGTATCTATATATCTACAACTTCATACAGTCATTTATCTATATATCTACATATCTGGGCAGTGTCTATTGTCACTGAACGACTCCCTGAAACTTTTGTTTCCGTGGTTGTGAAGTGTTTTTAATAACGTGGTGGTGGTTTTGAATCATGTGGTGATGAGGTATTTTGAATTATGTGGTGGTAAGGTGTTTTTAAATGACGTGGTGGTGAGGTGTTATTAAATCATGTGGTGATGAGGTGTTTTGAATTACGTGATGGTGAAGTGTTTTGAATTACGTGATGGTGAGGTGTTTTGAATTACTTGGTGGTGAGGTGTTTTTAATTATGTGGTGGTGAGGTATTTTGAATTAGTTTGTGATGAGGTGTTTTGAATTACATGGTGTGAGGTTTTTAAAATGACGTGGTGGTAAGGTGTTTTGAATTACATGGTGGTAAGGTGTTTTGAATAATGTGGCGGTGACGTGTTTTAAATTATGTGGTGGTGAGGTGTTTTGAATTACATGGGGGTGAGGTGTTTTTGGATTATGTGGTGGTGAGGTGTTTTAAATTTGGTGGGGGTGAGGTGTTTTAAATTACGTGGGGGGTGAGGTGTTTTAAATTAGTTGGTGGTGATGTGTTTTAAATTCGGTGGTGTGAGGTGTTTTAAATTACGTGGGGGTGAGGTATTTTAAATTGCATGGGGGTGAGGTGTTTTGAATTACGTGGTGGTGAGGTGTTTTAAATTTATTGGTGGTGAGGTGTTTTTAATTTCGTGATGGTTAGGTGTAATCGTCCCAAACTTCCAGTCTGCACCTACCCCTCCCTTATGTAGGTGCTCAGGGGTTCTTTTTTGAATTCTATATATTTTTTCAACCTAAATCTTCAACCTAAATTGCTTATAAAAACGTAATATAACAAACACTACAAATAAATTTGTGCAAAATAATTGTTTGTATTACGATTGGTGTAAATCATGACAACCCAGCAACTCAGGTACAGTCATTAACCTCAGCTAAAATAAGCCCGTACCTCAGTAACGACGCCAGTATATATATATATATATACACTATATATATTTATATATATACACTGTGGCAGACACATTGTCAGTGGGCAATAATTCCGCGCACCAGTGGGTGGCGCGAGCGTCCGGGCGTGGAAGCGCAGCTCGGGCCACGCCCGGAGCGAAGGCGTCACGAGGCGCAGGGTGGAACTGAGGACATGCCCCGCCTTTCGGCCGACCGGCCATGCCTGGGGGCAAGGCGTGGCCTCGGGACATATATGCGGGCTCGATAGTCGAGCCCGCCCAGTGCTTACGTGCAAGCTGTTAATAAAGCATTTCAGTTTGTACAACTCGTTGTGGCCTACCTTCTTGGCAAACGAATCGTGTGTGCACAGCACCACAGTGGTGACCCCGACTGGTTCAGCCGTATCTGACCCCTGAACGCGCCATGGCTACCAACGCTGTCGCCGTCAAACTCCCGGAGTTCTGCGAAGCGCAAGCCGACGTTTTGTTTGTGCAGGCCGAAGCTCAATTCCAGCTCCGGGGCATCACGGCGGACGAGACCATGTACTACCACGTGGTCGCTGCCCTCGGGCCCGGCACTGCCGCCCGCGTCGTGTCCATCCTTCGGTGCCCGCCGGGCGACCACAAGTACGCGGCGCTCAAACGTCTCCTCCTCGCCACGTTCGGGCTCACGGAGGTCGAATGCGCCGACTGCCTCCTGGACCTTCCCGCCCACGGCGACACACGACCGTCCATTCAGATGGATTTTATGCTGTCCCTTCTTGGAGACCAGCACCTGGATTTGCTGTTCCGAGTGCTTTTCCTCCGCCAGCTACCTGTGCAGGTGCGGCTCACGCAGGCCAGTTTGAACTTAACAGAACCCCGCGCCCTGGCCGGAGAGGCCAACAAATCTTTCGTGGCCTGCGACACGTGGTCGGTTTACGGTGCTGCCGTAGTGGATCCCGGTGTGGAGGCTACAGCGCCCCCTGCTTCCCTCGTGGCCGTTGCTATGCTCTGCCCACTACCCCCGCCGCCACCACCACCGCCGCCGGCACGGCCGACGCGGCCGCCACGACCGCAAACCTGGTGCTACTATCATGCCAGGTTCGGCCGCAAGGCTAGAAGTGTCCTCACCACTATCAAGCCAGCCGTGTTCTTTCGATGGGTCGGGAAACGACCGGGCCGGCGCTCACTTGCGGCCATGAGCGTCAGCCATTCCGGCAGCCTCCTGTTCATCACAGACACCTCGTCTGGTTGTCGTTTTCTGTGCGACACGGGAGCGCAGGTAAGCGTCCTCCCTGCCTCCGCGTCCGACAAGCAAGCCGCGGGCCGGGGCCCCGCCTTGCTCGCCGCCAACGGAACACCCATCTGCACATTCGGGAAGCATTGCCTCTCTCTGCGGTTCGGAGGGCAGCGCTTCCAATGGTCTTTCGTCACCGCCAACGTGCCAATGGCCCTGCTCGGTGCACTCTTCCTTTGTGCGCATGGGCTGTTGGTGGACGTTAAGCGTCGACGTCTCGTCCAGGTCGAAACCTTCAGCTCGCTCGCTTGTTCAGTGAGCGGCTTGTTGAGCAGCTCGCTGAGCGGCTCACCGAGCAGCTTGCCAAGCGGCTTGCTGAGTGGTTCCGTCCCGGTGAGGTTAGTCTGTACGCTTCCGGCAGCGGACGAGTTTACCCACCTCCTCGGCAGTTTCCCGGCACTCACGCGGCCCACCTTTTCAGCGGTGGCCATCAAACACGGGGTGGAGCACCATATCCCCACTATCGGACCACCGGTCTACGCCCGGGAGCGCCGCCTCGACCCCACAAAGCTCGCCGTGGCGAAAGCGGAGTTCACCACGCTGGAGCGGCTGGGCATCGTACGGCGCTCCAACAGCGCATGGGCCTCTCCTCTGCACATTGTGCCCAAGCCCGGTGGCGGATGGCGGCCGTGCGGTGACTACCGCTGGCTCAACGACGCCACCACCCCCGACCGCTACCCGGTCCCGCATATTCAGGACTTTTCCGCCCGGTTGGCAAACACGACCGTTTTTTCAAAGGTGGACCTCATCCGGGGCTACCACCAGGTCCCCGTACAACCGGACGATGTACCAAAGACGGCCGTCATCACCCCTTTCGGCCTCTTTGAGTTCCTGCGGATGCCTTTTGGGTTGAAAAATGTGGCCTAGGCGTTCCAGCGGCTCATGGACAGCGTCTTGCGCGACTTACCTTTCATCTACGTCTACCTGGACGACATCCTAGTCATGAGCGCGTCCCGGGAGGAGCACCTGCTCCACCTCCGCACGCTCTTCGAACGACTGGGCCAGCATGGCCTGATAATCAACCCCGCGAAGTGCCGTTTCGGCATCACCGGTATCGACTTCTTGGGGCACCGCATCACCAGGCACAGGGCCATCCCTTTACTGGCCAAGGTGGAGGCGGTCAGGAGTTTCCCACGCCCCCGCACGATCAAGGGGCTCCAGGAATTCCTGGGCATGGTGAATCTTTATCACCACTTCGTGCCCCGCGTTGCCCAGCTCCTGCGCCCCCTGCATGAGGCCCTCCGGGGGAAGCCGGGCAAAGGTGACATCGCGTGGGCGGAGCCGATGGCCGCGGCGTTTGCGGGCACAAAGCTGGCCTTGGCCAACGCCACCATGCTGGCGCACCCGGCGCCCGATGCACCAATCGCCCTCACCACCGACGGTCCGACACTTCCGCCATCTTCTCGAGGGCCGCCCGTTCATGGCCTTCATCGATCACAAGCCCCTTGTTTTAGCAATGGCCAAGGTCGCCGAACCATGGTCGGCCCGGCAGCAACGTCACCTCTCTGCCGTGTCCGAGTACACGACGGACATCCGTCACGTCGCGGGTAAGGACAACCCGGTGGCGGATTGCCTTTCCCGGTCTGTCGCACACGCGGTCCACCTCGGGATCGACTATGCCCGGATGGCGGAGGACCAGACCGCCGACCCCGACGTCCAGGCCTTGCGGACCACCGTCACGGGCCTCCGGGTCACCGAGGTGCCGTTCGACGTCACGGGCACTGCCCTCTTGTGTGACGTCTCCCTCGGCCGGCCTCGCCCCATTGTGCCCACTGGTTGGCAGCGCCCGGTTTTTGACGCCATCCACGGCCTGTCCCACCCGGGCACGAAGGCCTCCCAGAAGCTCTTCGCGGCGAAGTTCGTCTGGCATGGCCTCATGAAGAACGTCCGTGACTGGGCGAGGACGTGCCTCGCATGCCAGCGCGCAAAGGTCCACCGCCACACCCAGGCCCCGTTGGCCCCGTTTACGGTGCCCAAGCGTCGGTTCGACCACGTCCACGTCGACTTGGTGGGACCTCTGCCCCCTCGCGGGGTTTCATCCACCTCCTCACCATGGTGGACTGCACCACCCGGTGGCCGGAGGCCGTGCCATTGGCGGCGACGGCTGCGGCTGATGTCGCGCAAGCCTTCATCGCCACGTGGGTTGCCTGGTTCGGTGCCCCCTCGGACATCTCGTCCGACCGCGGCCCCCAGTTCACCTCGGAGCTCTGGGGAGCGGTGGCGCAAGGGCTCGGCATCAAGCTGCACCGCACCACGGCCTACCACCCCCAGGCCAACGGCCTGTGCGAGCGCTTTCATCGCTCAATTAAGGCCGCGCTCCGGGCCAGCCTCCACGATGGCAGCTGGGCCAACAGGCTCCCCTGGGTCCTGCTGGGCCTCAGGACGGCGCCCAAGGATGACCTGCGCGCGTCCTCGGCGGAGCTGGTCTTCGGACAACCATTGCGGGTACCGGGCGAATTTATCCCCGACTCCACGGCTCCTTGGTCCGCGGCGCAACAGCGCTCCACCCTGCAGGAGACCGCCAGGAGATTTGCCCCGGTGCCGACGGCACACCACGGTTGCCTGTCCTCCCATGTCGCCCCAGAGCTTCGCACGGCGGAGTACGTTTTCGTCCGGCACGATGCCCACCGGGCACCGCTGCGGCCCCTGTACGACGGGCCCTTCTGCGTGCTGGAGACCGGGGACAAACATTTCACCGTGGACATCGGTGGTACTCCTGATCGTATCTCCGTGGACCGCCTCAAGCCGGCCCACCTCGATCTGGACCACACCCCGCAAGCAGCTCTGCCTCCGCGTAGAGGCCGCCCCCCGGCGGTCAGACCCCCGGCACCCCCCAGCCCCGCCGTCCCGCTACCCCCCAGCCCTGCACGCATCGCCAGAGGGCGTTTCGGCTGGGTCATCTAGCTTCCCCGCAAGCTCACCCTTCAGGTGCGTGGGAATTCTGGGGGGGCGCGTGTGCCGGACACATTGTCAGTGGGCAATAATTCCGCGCACCAGTGGGTGGCGCGAGCGTCCGGGCATGGAAGCGCAGCTCGGGCCACGCCCGGAGCGAAGGCGTCACGAGGCGCAGGGTGGAACTGAGGACATGCCCCGCCTTTCGGCCGACCGGCCACGCCCGGGGGCAAGGCGTGGCCTCGGGACATATATGCGGGCTCGATAATCGAGCCCGCCCAGTGCTTGCGTGCGAGCTGTTAATAAAGCATTTCAGTTTGTACAACGTGTTGTGGCCTACCTTCTTGGCAAACGAATCGTGTGTGCACAGCACCACAACACTATATATATTTATATATATACACTATATATATTTATATGTATACAGGATATTCACAATCGGAAACGGCTTCGTTCACTACCTCGGGCCGAGTGTGCTTCACTCCATCAAAGCGAGGGCTGTGAGTGCTTTACTTCATCTTTGTGCAACGGCTTCATTCACTACCACGGGCCCTACACTGGCTTCAGTTTTCCGCCAGCTACACCGACTTCATTTAAGCCAGGAGAATGCTACCAATGAAGAACTACTTCAGTCCTTGAAGTACGTGCGCCCGGGCAGAGGATTTGAGGCAAACTTTCCGATTTTCGACAAGTGTGAGGCGATTGGGTTGAATGAGCACCCGCTGTTCACCTTCCTGAAGGAACACCTGCCGCTGCCCAGTGACAACCCAACATCGTTCATGTCCGACTGCAAGTCCATCATCTGGAGTCCCGTCCAACGATCGGACGTCGCGTGGAATTTTGAGAAGTTCCTGATCGCACCGAATGGGGAGCCATTCCGCCGCCACAGCAAATTCTTTCAAACCATCGACCTTGAGCCAGACATCTGCATGCTTCTCGGCCGGTAGTGACTGAATCCACCTGCCAGTGCTGATGCCATAACAATTTCATTTAACTCACTGGATTGTGACTTAAGATTTGAGCAGGATTTAATTGTTTTCTCGTTCCAACATTTACGTGTCCCGGTGTGTACCCTGGTTTAGAATAGGTACACCGTATCCCTGTGTGTCGTAAGAGGCGACGAAGAGGGTTGGCGTCAGGAAGGGCATCCGGCCATAAAAACATTGCCTCAAAAAAAGAGAACCATGACAATTACAACTACATATGGGCAGTGTACAGCCCGAAGTGGAGATCGGTTTCTGAGGTTTGGAACATGGAATGTAGGGACAATGACAGGGAGATCAGGAGAAGTGGTGGAAGTATTGATCAGAAGAAGAGTGGACATATGTTGTGTGCAAGAGACGAGATGGAAGGGAAGTGGTGTGAGAATGGTGAACGGTAGGCAGGGACAGAAATACAAGTTTGTGTGGCAAGGGTGCCCGGAGGGTGTGAATGGTGTTGGTGTCCTGTTTTCTGAGGAGTTTGGAGACAGTGTGGTGAGTGTGACTAGAGTGAGTGATAGGTTGATGATGGTGAAAATGATGATTGGAAAGCTCTTGCTGAACGTCATCTCGGGATATGCTCTGCAGGTTGGTCGGAGCGCTGAAGAGAAGGACAAGTTCTGGTGTGCGATAGAGAAGCTGATGGAAAACGTGAAAGATGAGGAAGTTGTTGTGGGAGGAGGAGACCTAAATGGACATGTGGGAAGGAGTATGGACGGTTTTGAGGGAGTTCATGGGGGTTACGGATATGGTGTGAGAAATGGAGAAGGTGAAAGGATTTTGGAGTTTGCTGATGGAGCTGATTTGTTGATTTGTAATACTCAGTTCCAGAAAGAGGATAATAAGCTTGTTACATATACGTCAGGTGGGTCGAAGACAACCGTTGACTACCTGATGGTGCATAGGCGAGATAGGGGGCACCTCCGGGACACAAAGGTGATCCCGGGGGAGGAGGCTGTTTCACAGCACCACTTGGTTGTCTGCGACATAAGGGTGAAAGGTGCGAGGAGAGCTCAGCGGGTGAAGTACCAACCGAGAATGAAGGTGTGGAGGTTGAAAGAGGTGACAGTAAGGGAGTCATTAAAAGAGAGGCTGAGTAGGGTAGAGGATGATGTGGTTGAGCTTGAAAGTGGTTGGATGTCAATGAAAGATAGTCTGTTGGGAGCCGTTGGTGAGGTATGTGGATGGACAAAAGGACCACCGAGGCATTCGGAAACATGGTGGTGGGATGATGAAGTTAGAAAGAGGATTGACGAGAAGAGGAAGAAGTTCAAGGAGTGGCAGAAGGCGAAGGGTACGGCAGCAGAAAAAGGAGAGCATGAAAGTTATAAGGCAGCCAAGAAGGCTGCAAAGAAAGAGGTAGCAAAGGCGCAGGAGGCATGTAGGAAAATGTTCGGAGAACGTTTGGATTCGGAAGAGGGTCAGAGAGCGTTATTCAGGATTGCAAAGCAGATAGCGAAAGAGAGGTGTGATGTGATGGGGGTGAGTTGCTTGAAGGATGAAGTTGGACAAATCGTTGTGGACCCAGATGGAATTAAAGGAAGATGGAAAAGATATATGGAAATGCTGTTGAATACAGAGAATGAATGGGATGGCAACATAGAGAGTAACCCTGTTTTTGGACCGGCAGAGAAGATAACTGAGAAGGAAGTTGAGGAAGCGATTAAAGCAATAAAGAGCAGAAAAACGGAGGGCTGACGGGAGTTGTTGGAGATATGTTGAAGGCAGCGGGAAGTTGGGGTATGAAGAGAATGACAGAGATCTGTAATTTGGTGGTGAAAGAAGGCCGCATTCCAGTGAATTGGGAACTGAGTACCCTCGTCCCTCTATACAAGGGGAAAGGTGACCCTCTGGCGTGTGGCTCGTACTGAGCGATAAAGTTATTGGAGCATGGAATGAAGGTATTTGAAAGGGTGTTGGAGAGGAGGATAAGGAAGAAGGTGAAGATCGACGAAATGCAGTTTGGATTTATGCCAGGAAGAGGAAATACAGACGCGCTCTTTATTGTGAGGCAGTTGCAGGAGATGTACTTGGAGAAGAGGAAGAAGTTGTTTCTTGGTTTTGTTGATCTGCAGAAAGCATTCGAAAGGGTTCCACATGAAGTATTGACATGGTCACTGAGGAAGTTAGGAGTGGACGAATGGTTGATCAGAGTAGTGATGGCAATGTACAAAAGAGTGCGCACAGCTGTAAGGACGAAGGACGGGAACAGTCGTGAGTTTGAGGTGAATGTGGGAGTGCATCAGGGGTCGGTACTAAGTCCACTACTATTTGTAGCTGTGATGGAGGTGCTGGCTCAGAACGTAAAGGAGGGTGTACCATGGGAGTTGTTGTATGCAGATGATCTGGTGTTGATTGCGGAAAGTATGGATGGATTGAAGGAAAAGATGAACAAGTCGAAGGAATGTACGGAGACAAAAGGTCTGAAGGTGAATATCGGAAAGATGAAGCTGATGGTAAATGGTAAAGCATGTGGTGAGGTGGAAAGAACTGGGAAATGGCCATGTGCTGTGTGCAGGAAGGGTGTCGGAGTGAACTCCATTCAATGTACAATGTGCGCTGAGTGGGTTAGTCAAAAATGCAGTGGTCTGAGAGGGTCATTAACCAGTGTGGCAGCTACATTCAAATGTAAGGTGTGCATAGAGGGAGCTGCAGATGGAGGAAATGTTGAGTTGGATCTTGGAGACGGCGTGAAGCTGGAAGGTGTGAAAACATTTTGCTACCTCGGAGACATGCTGAATGGAGAAGGTGGATCAGACTCGGCAACGGTTGCTCGAGTGAGATGTGCATGGAAGAAGTTTCGTGAACTGAGTGGCGTGCTGATGAGGAGGGGAGTGTCGTTGAAGCTGAAGGGAAAGGTGTATGCTGCATGTGTGAGAAGTGTTATGATTTATGGGAGCGAGACATGGGTAATGAACGTAGAGCACGAGAGCAGCAACGAAGGCTGGAAAGGGTGGAATTGCGAATGGTTCGGTGGATGTGCGGAGTATCGTTGAGAGAGAGGAAGACAAATGATGAATTGCGAAAGATGATGGGAATAGAGCCTGTGATTGATGCTGTGAAGAGGAACAGGTTGAGATGGTTTGGTCATGTGTTGAGGAAGGATGAAAGTGACTGGTTGAGAAGAGTGATGGAAATGAATGTCGAGGGAAGTAGAGGACAGAGAAGACCGAGAAAGACTTGGCTAAAGATGGTGGAAGACGAAATGCGGGCAAGGGGGTTAACAAGGAGAGATGCAGAAAATAGTGCAAAATGGAGAAGATTGTCATGGGGACTGCAAGGCTAACCCCTGCTCTAGCAGGGGAAATGGCCTTAAAATGCATGTTGTGTTGTTGTTGTGTATATATATACACTACATGACCAAAATTATGTGGACACCCGAACATCACACACATTTGTGCTCGACGAATATCTCATTCCAAAATCATGGGCATTAATATGGAGTTAGTTCCCCCATTGCTGCTAAAACAGCCTCCACTCTTCTGAAAAGGCTTTCCACTAGATGGTGGAACATTGCTGCAGGGATTTGCTTCCATTCAGCCACAAACGCATTCGTGAGGTCGGGCACTGATGTTGGGCTATTAGGCCTGGCTCGCAGTCGGCGTTCCAATTCATCCCAAAGGTGTTCGATGGGGTTGAGGTCAGGACTCTGTGCAGACCAGTCAAGTTCTTCCACACCGATCTCGACAAACCATTTCTGTATGGACTTCGCTTTGTGCACATGGGCATTGCCATGCTGAAACAGGAAAGGGCCTTCCACAAACTGTTGCCATAAAGTTGGAAGCGAAGCACACAATCGTCTAGAATGTCATTGTATGCTGTAGCGTTAAGATTTGCCTTCACTGGAAATAAGGGGCCCAGCACGAACCATGCAAAACAGCCCCAGGCCATTATTCCTCCTCCACCAAACTTTGCAGTTGGCACTATGCATTCGGGCAGGTCGCGTTCTCCTGGCATCCACCAAACCCAGATTAGTCCGTCGGACTGCCAGATGGTGAAGCATGATTCATCACTCCGGAAATCATGTTCAAAACTCCAGAGTCCAATGGCGGCGAACTTTACACCACTCCAACCGACGCTTGGCATTGCGCATGGTGTTCTTAAGCTTGTTTGTGGCTGCTCGGCCATGGAAACCTATTTCATGAAGCTCCCGACGAACAGTTGTTGTGCTGACGTTGCTTCCAGAGGCAGTTTGGAACTCGGTAGTGAGTGTTGCAACTGAGGAGAGACGATTTACACGCTGCACACTTCAGCACTCAGTGGTCCGCTTCTGTGAGCTTGTCTGACCTACCACTTTGCGGCTGAGCTGTTGTTGCTCCTAGACGTTTCCACTTCACAATAACAGCACTTACAGTTGACCAGGGCAGCTCTAGCAGGGCAGACATTTGACAACCTGACTTGTTGGAAAGGTGAAATCCTATGATGGTGCCACGTTGAAAGTCAATAAGCTCTTCTAACTTACCATAGAGAACATAGGTTTCATGGTGAACATGGGTGGACATTAAAAATTGGCAGGTGTGAGGGTAAGTTACAAAACTATGTTCACCATGAAACAGGCATTAATGCATGTCAAGGATAAGCTTCCCAGGAATGACCGGGCAGGGGTGGTATACAGGGTTGCCTGTGTTTGTGGTGCTGAATATATTGGAGAGACAGGGAGAACATTAAGCCAATGGGTCAATGAGCATCGCAAGGCCTTCGGGTGCAACTATCCAAAGAGATCTGCCATTGCCAAGCAGGGTCTGAAGGCTGGCCATGTTCCCTTATGGGATAGTGCCAGCATTTTGGGTGCAACCCGCAGTAAACGAAGAAGGAGGTTTTGGAGGCATGGCATGTGGAGGAGTCTGTTGTGTCTTTCACAGAGGAAGTGTTGGACAAAACACTAGCGTTTGGCCCTCTCATGCAGAAACGTACCAGAGAAACTGCGTCACCAAGCATATAAATTATTACCTCGGTTGCTGTCACTTGGGTATATATTCTTACCTTAGGTTTGCGATTGTATCCGTTTAGCTTCATTCGTTTAAGTTACCACCATCACTTGAAGCAATTAATCATGTTGTTTATTTTTTCATTGATTTATTTGAATTATGCTACGTTTTGTTTGATTCAACGTGTGATTTAACGGTTGTTTTGATGTAACATCCCAATGTGTGGTTTCAGTTTACGGTTTAAGTTTGAATGGCACGAGTTGTTCCAGAATGGTATTGATTGGTGGTTTAGGTGTCCCCAATCCCCACTTTTTTCCTTTATATACAGTATATATATATTGAGAACTTGTCTTCCGTTCCCTTCATTGCGTGTTTTATGTTTCAGAGCTTTATCGTGGCGTTTTTCCAAGGACGCTTAAAATAACAAAACTAATGAGAACAGCATAATATTAATGTTTTTGCAAAACAATATTAATACGAATAATATTCAACCTCCCCAAGAGTGTTTCCCTCTTGGCCAAACCCAGTGTTAACGTGTATAAGTAGTTTATCGTGCCGTTTTTGTGGGAGCACCTCCACCAGAAGTAAAATTATTACATTATAAAGCATAAGCACTATGATTACCTTCATAAACAGTCACTAATGCTGTTTAACACAAAATTGAAAGAAATTTGGAGGAATCCGGACATCAGTTTTGGCTTGTACCATTGACGAACACACCTGATCGAAGATCTACCGTAGTCTATATACCCTACAAGGGTTAATAACAGGACACTTCCTGCCGCTTCCATGGAGATCTTCCAAGGTGTTTTGTGGCTTTTTTCCAAAGCTTTTTCTAATTACAAAAGTATTAACAACACTTATGATAATAGCATAATATTAATGATATTACCAAATAATATCCCCCCTCTCCCAAGAGGTTTTGTGACTTGCGATATTTCCCCCGCCCCCCCACCCCACCCCCCCACCTCCGACACTATCATGGAAGCAAATTTTATTTTAGGGAATTTGGAATGGTGATGCATGATGTAATCTTTTCAATGATTTGATGTAACATCAGTAATAGCAATAACTCGCCGAAACCCGTGGAACATCCACGGAAGGGAGGATGTGGTGTATGGATAGAGTGTACCATTATGGATGGCATAGCGGATTTGCTTGTCCGAGTAAGAGTTAGGAAGAAAGATGAGAATGAAGAGTGCGTATATGAACAACGATCGCCGACACCGGCACAAATGCATGCTCTGGATTGTCCACTCAGTGGACGGCTTGCTTTCGCCTTCGCCTGTCCAATCAGCGGACGGCTTGCTTCGCCTTCGCCCAGCAGACGCCAATACGATGGCGTCGTAAGATGGCGTCGTATCGGCAGTTAATCGGATGCTTTTGGGCCCCAACGTCGGCTAATTCAGATTTTTCGAGTATGGCTGTAGGTGATAAACAAAGAGCGCGGTTCGTAGATCGTAAATCCATTAGTGCCATGGGCATCGGGTCACTGGGTGCGGCGTAAAAGGGATAACAAAGTCGAGTCCTTACGCTATTATTATATAGACTAGCCGAAACCCGTGGAACATCCACGGAAGGGAGGATGTGGTGTATGTATAGAGTGTACCATTATGGATGGCATAGGGGATTTGCTTGTCCGAGTAAGAGTTAGGAAGAAAGATCAATTTTCACTTGTGCAAAAATGCTACTCACAATTACATCGCCTGTGCGTCGGACTGTGATTGAGCCAGAGAGTTGGCCTGTGAGTCAACTTCCTTTCCAATGTCTGCAAGAATTGAAATACTGATTGTGAATGTGTAAAATTATATGAAAGAGGAACATGCATATCAATAGACGATGCCATCGAAAAGGAGAGCAGCTGTCAATAGAAAAGGATGTCTGACATCAATTTGACATTATTGCACAGGAAATGACAAACAAAGAAACAGTTCATTTCCATCGGGTAATATTACGATGAGAGATCAGCCGATACCTTTATTAAGTCCATCAGCATCCATGGCACTTAGAAAAAAAACGCAGCATCAGCCAGCCGCAGCCAACTATCACGTACCGTCTCGAAGTCAATGCCATCCTTTTATCTCTTCGTATACAAGTACAACTCACTGATCGCAACGTCACTCCATTTAACTTTATTAAAATGACGATAAAGACGTGAAACCCGTGGAACATGAACGGAAGGGATATCGTTCGTCTGTTTTCAGCTCATTATCTTTAAGCTTCCTTATGTCTCGCCACCTGCTACACCTCTCTGAGTTACGAGGATTTATGCAACGCACCCCAAGTATCGCAACGTCACTCCATTTAACTTTATTAAAATGACGATAAAGACGTTTCCTTATATATCCTAATTTCAAATGTTCAAGGGAATAAAAAGACCATTTGGTTCACACCACCCATCACACCACTCGACTGTCCAATCAGCGGACGGCTCGCATCGCCTTCGCCCAGCAGACGCCAATACGATGGTGTCGTAAGATGGCCTCGTATCGGCCGATAATCGGATGCTTTTGGGTCCCAAAGTCGGCGAATTCAGATTTTTCGAGTATGGCTGTACGTGATAAACAAAGAGCGCGGTTCGAAGATGGAAAATGCATTAGTGCCGTGGGCATCGGGTCACTGGGTGCGGCATAAAAGGGATAACAAAGTCGAGTCCTTACGGTATTATTATATAGATAATTGGCAATAATAATAATAAAGATAATAACATGACCCTCTGTCGCTCCCATAGTCAGCGGTGTACTAATATGAAAAGCATAATTTTCAGAACAGTTAAAATTTCACAGGATCATCCAAGGTGGCACTGGGAGATGTTTAACCCTCAACGTTGTTTATCAAGAGATCATAAAATAGCTATTGCAATCATCCCCAGTATGTTCTATCGATATGTTTATTTTACCTATTCTTAAACGCTCATGTCTTTGTAGTCATTCAAATCAAATCATTCATTCATTTAAAAAAAATTCAATTTTTTAAAAACGTTTTTTTCAAAACATTCAAAAATCGAATCATTGGAATCTTCCGTGATGAAGCTGATTCTGAGGGCCTTTCTCTCTCTCACCACAGGCAGGTTGGTGGTCTTTCTCTCTTCTACCGACTCCTCTCCGGCCTAGCTCCCCCAGCTCTGTCTGTGCTCTGTCCCCCAAATATTCCTGCAGAACACACAAGATCTGCCAGCAACCCTCTTCTGGTGAAACTGCCAAAATCAAGACTCTCTGCTCACCTTCACGCCTTCATTCCTCTTTTCTCCCGCCTATGGAACAATCTCCCTCACTCTCTTGAATCCCTCTCTTCCCTCCAGGTCTTTAAAACAGCTGTTCACCACCATCTGTTATCTTCCCCCATCCAAAACCTTGATCTTTTCTACCCCCGTTAAAACACCCCAAGTCCGCCTCTTTAAATCCCCAACTTCTTTCCTGAAATTCCTGGAAGTGTTAATTTGCTTTATACCGTGTACCCCTCCCTCCTCACCATCCCTCCCCCTTCCACAGATCTACCGACATCACTGTCCTCTTCTGTTGTTGTGCTTGTGTGCTTCCCTCTCTCCCCCTCTTGTCTCCCGCTCCCTTCATTGCATGTTTTATGTGTCTGTGCATGTTTTCATGTTCAATGTGTTAGCTCTTACACGAGCCTCGATTCTGTATTTTAAAAAACGAAAAAAAAAACGCTGAACAACCTTTTAGCTGCCCCTTTTAACCCATAACCAATTACCCCACAGCAGTGCTATAGTAAACATTTAATCCAAGTCTTGCTTACTCTTTCTTTTCCTACCATCCCTAAGGCCGGGCTCTTTACTAGTTTTTCATAACATGATGAAAGTCTCTTGTTACGTGTGTATAAAACACATCAAAAGTTTGAAAGGTTTATGATCAACAAGCTGCACAGTATTCTGATTGTGGCTTCTGGTGTATATTCCAGAATATCCTAAAACTCCAAAATAAGTGGTGTCTGACATGGATGTTTTGGAGGATACCCTTTAATCTACTTGCCATAACATGTATTTTTGTTTTTGAACATTGAGCCCGAGGCTCAAGGCTACTTCAGCATACTAGGACATTTAAAGACATCAGTGTACTTTTACCTGGACTACAAGGACACGAGAGGACAGTCAAGAAATCTAACATAGTATGTAAGATTAGAACCTGTGATTGCAACATCATCAGTATTTTGATGATGAAATAGATCTCATTGATAATCTAGGTCTTCTGTGAGAATGAGCTGATATAACCAATTTTGGTGATCCCCCCTACCCTCCCATCTTTATTGGCACAATAAATAATTAATTAGCAAATGCTGTAAGAATGCTAACATATTTTATTTTTTAATTGAGTTATTTTTATCTTTGAATGTGAACTGGAGAGGAAAATGTTCTTTATTGAATCCAAGCTGAAAACGTCTTAATACATGAGAGTAATTTGTGATGGTTCGTGGTCATGTGTGTGTTATTAAAAGAAGCTTGCATGATTTGATGCAAGAACTTCCTTTTCTTTGCTTGGATGGCCTAAGTCGATCACAGTTCATAGGATACCTAACAATGCCTAGTAGCAGGAACGATATTGGTTTGTGACTTACTGTTTGTGGTGACTTTCAGCAGGAGGTCAATTTTGTCCAAGGTCCCAGCAAAAGAATCATTGTTTTTGTGATTTAATTGGAGACTGATGAAAATTTCATGTTGTTGTATGGCTATCAATTGGTCATAAAAGTGTTCTCTTGTTATGTGCAAAATGTTCTCTTGTTATTTGTCCAGGGCATAACACTTTTAACATTTCAGTTTTTGTCATGAAACCACAAACCATTTTCATGAGAATATTTAGAACACTAATTCGTACATTTTACTTTTTTTAACTGTTATTTTCTTCAAGGTTAGTTCGAGCACAAAGCGGTTGCGGACGGGCTTTGCATATTGAGATTCTTTCTAGTTGTATTATGCTGTACAAGTTCATTCTCTTGTAGGGCGTATTCTCCTACATAAACGATAATACATAAGTAGATGAGATTGTCGTGGAGGGGTTGGGGGTAGATGAAGGGGGAATTCCATAAAGACACATGTAAATGAAGAGATGGGGTGGAATGGAGGATAAGCAAGAAGAATGAGGGTATATACAGTAGATTTGAGGGGTGAGAATGGGGAAGGAACCTGCAAAGAGGGGTTCCAGGAAAGCAGGTACAGGTTACATAATTCAAATTTGTCTATCAACAAGGTTCACCTCCTGTATAATTATACGTTTTAAACAATGACCCCAAAAATTAGCACAACAGCATGGCTTCTTCCTGGTGGTTATAGTCATGTTTGAGATGATAAAAAGTCATCACAAGTCTCAAATGATAAAATATTTCACCAAACTTGGTGTACTTGTGGTTTAAGTGCCCTCTCTGAGTCTCGGAGGTCGGCAGTTCGATTCCGACCCTGACCGAGCCATACCAATTACTTATAAAAAGTCATGCTGTTTCATCGCCTGATGTTCATCATTTAGATTAGAGGATCAAGGACAGACAACCCCCTTAGATTCGGCATCTGAGGAACGAGGGGAAGAAATTACTCATGGGGAAGAAATTACATAATTTCCCTGCTGAGCAGGGAGAGAAAAACGACGTCATAAGGATGTCGTTGCTGGTACCCAAAGTGCCCTGGGTAGTTATGTCACTTACTCCAAACTCAGCACCTGTGTTTTCCTGTTACGTTACATCACTTCATCCGAAGATACGTAACTTCCTCTGAAGGAAAGTCTGGTGTTATGTCATGTATTTGTCTGCCTATATGTGTGATTTGTGTTTCATTTCCTCACCGAGTCCGAGACCCTGTAATAAATATACTTAAACTTAATCAAACGAATGATTTATAGCTATGATGCACATGGGGACGTCTCGTTCATCTTCCACCCGCTCTCGGCCCACCATGGTCTGTTCACCTGTACCTGCATTGCCAGTTTTACTGATACACATTCGAATTAATGCTGTCGCGCATCCCATCACAAGGATGATCGCCAGTAGAAGACCCACGGCCACCATCAGCCAATGAATGACCTTGGCCCCCCATCCTCCGAAGGTACTTGCCAACCAGGCACCCCCCACTTTTCTCGTTCTAGTCTCTCATTTTTTAATTTGGAACCTACCTCCCTCATCTTGTCGATAGCCGTCTGCACTCCCTGTGAGGGACTAGGAATCCACGCACAACATTTCCCTTTGACAATCCCGCACACACACCCCTTCTCGGCTAGTAGTAAGTCGAGCGCTACTCTGTTCTGCATTACCATCGCTCTCATCCCCACTACAGTTTTCAGTAATGCCTGGTCTGCCGCCATTGATTCATTCGCAACCTTTTCTAACACAAATGCCAACTTATCTATTCGGTAGCTGCTCATCACTGCGCCCGCCAATGGAAAGAAGAAGCTTAGGGCCTTCTCCCATCCTGCCCCATGTAATGTCATCTGGCCGTCAGCGTTCCAAGAGGCACTTCTCTGTCTGACCCGTCCTTCTCCCATCACATACCCCTCTTCCTTGAAGTTTATCTGGGGCAGTACGTATGCTAAATAGCAAGATCCAACCCAACCTCGAGGTAGGTAGGGGTAGGCTTTGTCCCCGCACACGAACATAGTTCCCCGTGGCCAAGCTCTTGCGCTTGCCATGCAATTCCCATCCTCTCCTGATTTCACAGCCAAATTTTTAAAGGGCCCGTCCTTCAAGGGTATACTTATTTTCCAATCACGACTCCACCTACTCAGGGTCCTTTGGCAGATCGAGTCTCCCATCATATGGTGGGGAGAGACTCCATACCCTCGGCTCTCTATACAAAGGGGGGCTTCCTCCTGTCCTGTCAGGTGCATGGCCTGGGGCATCTGTCCTTGTTGGGTCCAAGATGGCATCTTTCCTTTTTTCATTATCCGGCATATTTCCTCCTCATCCTGAGATCCTGGTCATCTCAGGACTTTAATCTCTATACAAGGCGCCCCTCTGACCGGTGTCATCTCCCAGGGAATACCTGCTAATGCCAGTTATGCCCGTCCAACAGATCTGGGTGGGAGGGAGGGGAATTGCTCTCATTTTAATCCCTTTTCTTGACAGTGGAACAGGGGTGCATGCCCAACAATTAGATTTATTAAGGGCCGCAGCTACCTGCCTGGGTACCTTCCAATATGTGTTTCGCTCATGTTCATGCTCTCCTATCTGCCCATCTCCCTCCCTACTTACTAGCCTGGGTTGGTGGCTCTGCGCTATCACTCCCAGCAAGCCGACGAGTAGCATCTGCATTGTCATTGTCCTGCGGTAGGTATGTCTTGCAGTGTGTAGCGTGTACCCAAGATGGCTTACCCGCCGTGTATGATACCAAAAGTACCTGGTGCGGCCCCGTCCACCTGGGTTGCAGCGCCGTGGTTCGCCTCCAGTTCTTCACCAACACCAGGTCACCTGGCTGAAAGGGGTGGCACTGCTCTGTTGCAGGCTCGGGCATTGCCGCCTTCACCTGCGTATGAAATCCTTTTGCAACTGTAGTTAAAGCTTTACAAAATTGCAATACCACATTACCACACCATCCATGAGATGCACATTCATAAAGACTGGAAGGGGAAGAAGACTGGAAAACAAAATAAATATGGGAAATAAGAAAGCACAGGGTGATCAATAAACGGTACAGATCTGGTGGTCAAAGGAGCCAAATGGGGAAGGAGGAACACTTATGTACAATGAAAATAAGGCCTAAATATAATCCGTTAGTGGCGCCATAATACCAGACCCACAAAAGAACAAAAGGGCAGGCGATGACCTCTGCAGGAATGAGATGGTTGTGAATGCAGGATGTTGTAGCACAAGGCTGGCATGGCCGAAGTGAGGATGGGTGCAAAGAATGGCGACGAGGAGCGATCACGATGAGGCCAAGAGATGAGGGAATGTTGGCCAAGTAGAGGATGAGATGTCTTCTCCTCTCGTGTCCAAAGCTCAAATCCAACTAACTCGGTACTAACCATCAGGCACACACTCAGTACACAGCAGACAGTCATTGGCTGCTGCGTCTGGTGTTCAATGCCTTGTGCTCCGGCGTCCCACTCCCCTCCAAAGCTCCGCAGCCGACTATTGCCAAGGCGTGTTGCAGTGTGCTGGCCAAATGTATCATGATGTTTCCTTAAAAGGGCCAAGTGCTTTCTGTGTGTGCCATTTTTCTTAATGTATTTCATATTTTTCTTAAATGGCACAAGTCCTCTATAGAAGGTCAGACAGAATATAACCTGAACTCAAAACTGTTCTATAATTATGATAACCGCCTTATCGGTGCAAAATCTACAAACGACTTACTTATGACAGTTTATTGATACATAAGTGAATCTCAGCTACTTGAACAAACAGACCAAGCTGAAGTTTTAACTCAAACTAGTTGTGGACCCCCTCACCCCCCTCCCTTTCCATGTAACTTATGTTTGTTTACAGACTACAAGCACATTAAGGTATGGGCTATTTCCATTTCCACCCCCATGGGCAACAAGAGCCCCCTCCATTATCCTTTAATCTACCGACTACCGACTCCATCTTCCGTCTTCTACCGACTCCTCTCTGGCCTTGCCCCCCCCCCCCCCAGCTCTCTCTGGGCTCTGTCCCCCAAATATTCCTGCAGGTCGCACAAGATCTACCTGCAACCCTCTTATGGTTAAACTGCCAAAATCAAGACTCTCTGCTCACCTTCATTCCTCTTTTCTCCTGCCTCTGGAACAAACTCCCTCACTCTCTTCAATCCCACTCCTCCCTCCAGGTCTTTAAAACGGCTGTTCACCACCATCTCTTATCTTCCCCAATCCAAAACCTTGATCTTTTCTACCCCCGCTAATTTCACCCCAAATCCACTTTATTGAGGTGACTTTTGTCTTCTTTCCTGGAAGTCCTTTGTGTCCTTGCGTTTTATACCTAACCTGCCTCCCCCCAGGCCCTCTCCCTCCCACACGTCTCCCGATGTCCCTGCTCTCAAATGTTGTTTGTGTGTTTCCTCCCCTTCTCTCCCCATCTTGTCGACCGCTCCCCTTTTTATATACTTTGTTTGTTTGATTTGTTTGTTTGATAAATTTTGTTTGTTTATTTGTTGATAAAATTTGTTTGTTTGTCGACCGCTTCCCTCGAGCCTCGACTCTGTATACAAAAAAAATAAAAAATATATAAATCATATTTTACAATCTCAATCATTTCATTCGTTTGCTCATCGTTTCAGTTTTTGTGTAAATGTTCACTTTTGTTTTTGCAATTAAACTTCTGGGAGAGAGCTTTGTAGAAAGCACGATGTAATCAAATTGACATTATTTATGACACTTAAATGCTATGAGTCACTTTTAAGGTGAATCAAGACTGGACTAGACCATTGAGACTAGATTTAACCAGCACTTGTAAGTCGGATAAGGGGTTACATCACATGCGCCAGCTTTTTCTGCTACAGGCACCAATGGGAACTAAATGCTTAGCCAGCTAATACCGAACAGAACCTGTTCCTACTGGCACGTGTTGATATGCATACAACATGTATGGATCAGCCCTCTGGCGATTTCTCATAACTCATTTGCACTTGTTTTGCAACAAGACGCTGCCTATCCCTTAAGGCACAGGGCTTTCCTTGTACAAGTTTCTACAGTCAAATTCTCCAAGCAAATTATGTCACAGAAGGTCAGACAGATAGACAGATAGGTCAGACAGATAGGCCCAGGAATAGGCTTCTTGAGTATTCAAATTAGTTCCCAAGTGCCTGGCCCGCTATTTGCCGACCATCACAGTAAGCAACAATGCCCATGCATTTTAAACCTTCTATTATGAAATGTCAGTGCCCAATGATCAGTTAAACATTTATATAACACCAACAACATCAAAGCAAATATTTCAATATAAAGAACGACTGTATCATAGGTCTGTTGAGATCAGCTTTAAATATAGACTCTTTTTTTGTCAATAAATGCAAGGATATATAGAGGGAAGTAATCAACATATGAATATATCACAACCAGAACATATACATCAATAGACATAAGTATACTTTTATATGAATTACAAGGACATTAGTACACAATCGGCAAGCACTTCTGGTATATGGGATTTGTACCAGGATTCCCTGCCTCATGGGCCAAATGTTCTGATGGCAACACTACCAGGGCCAATCCAAGCTATGTGAAAATGATAATGGAAGAATTTACTGCGCTGGAATGATCCACAGTTTGCGGATTGAATTATACGACTTGGACAGAACTGCTGAATCTCCATCAATGGTACAAGTTGCACTTTGAGGATGTAATTACGTGCCAACATTTGTGAATGCAAAGCAGACCATTCTCATTTAAAGTAATACGCTGCAATCAAACAAAGCACCTTCTGGCATCTTGTAAAAGTCTAAACGGTGCCAAATGCAGGCTGTTATTGCAGCAAAAGGACTTTGGCCTTGGTATTAGGCAGGGGCCCAATAATGTATTTTTCATTGTTAAAAATGAAACATGCTTTGGAAATCAGAAAATTTTGCTATCAAAGATCGAAAACATTTACTCCTGTCAGGATTTTATAGAGAACAAGAAGAAGAACCACCTTCAGTGGCCATTTTCCCCTGCAGAGTGGGGATTGGCCTTTTTTGGGCCCTTTATGAAGCAATGTTTTATGGCCGGATGCCCTTCCTGCCGCCAACCCCGTTAGTCACCTCTTGCAACACACAGGGAATTACCAGTGAACTGGTACTCAATTTGCCGACATCAGGAAGGATGAACAGGCTGAGTCAACCCCCCTGGCATTAATTCAGTGATTGACTGGGATTCAAACCCAGGATCCTAGGATCCCAAGCCAGCACCCTAACTGCTAAGCCAACACCAGGCTTAGGATTTTATAGCTATTTTATATTTTATAGAAAAATACCTTCGGGCCAGGTAGGATTGTATGCGTAGTGTGCTCCATATGAGATGGGACTCACTGAATGGAGCGGGCGGGTGACGTCAGATAGAAAGTTCGAGGACTGTGAACAAAAAGGCGAAGGATCTGCCATTTTCTCTCTCTCCGAGCTGGCCTTGATAGCGTGCAGTCGCACATTTGCTCGCTCTTGGTGTCCCGAGCTGATGAAAAGCAGTCACAGTTCGTGCTCTTGGGTCTCTGGCTTCGTGGATGTGATCACGAGAGGGCACATCCTTTCTTTTGGTCTGGACAATTGGTGCGAGTGGACAGATTCTTTCCCTGGTTCTTTGGGACTCTGACGCCTTTGCCTTGTGGCTTCGTGACGGCTGTGTGCGCCTGAGAGACCTCCGTGCTTGGTGGAGCGTGGTGAGGAGGACGGAACGAGGCCCTGCTCGCTTCACGTTTGGTGGTTGGCTGGTAAATGAACTTTGCGCCAAGGCGTGTGTTTCCCCACGCACAGACCAGGGACCCGTCTGAGGGCCACTCAAAGCTGAGTACTGAGCAAACAAACCAAACACACATTTATTACCTTCAGTTATTTTTCCCCTTGTGTTGTATACGAGTCCGTATGGGGACACTCCAATTAGGAAATTAGATTTTACTGTGCATTCTTTTGTTACTGGCATTTCTTTCATTAAACCCGGTATTGTTGCATTTTAAATCCGTGTTGGTTTGATTTGATTATAGTGGTTTGAGGACACTTCAGTGGAATCCGTGCAGATAAGAGCTTCGCTACCCTCCCGCCACTCCTAGCAAGTATAAAGAAGGTCCGCCATAGTTGACTGAACGCCTCAGAGTTTAAGCTTGATTGGCTATTCGTCCCCAGGGGTGTTAACCCCAGGAACACTAAAACTGGTGTCAGGAGTGTGGGATTCAAACCCAGCAGACACTCGGTGTCTGAGGGTTGTGAGTTCGACACCTGCTGAGGGCCAAATTGGCGTTCAGCTTTCAGAATCAATTTTTTTTAACGATTGCCTTTCTCTCGTTGAGGAGTGGGGAGGGGAATGGGGGGGATGGATGGGTTTCCAGGCCATGTTTGACAAATTTATGGGGGATATGAGTGAACTAAGGAAGAGAGAATTTAAAGCCTTCTTGAATACACCATTGGATGCTGAAATGGTTACCCAAGTAAAACAATTGGAAGCCAGAATGGATGCCTGGAATAAAGAAATAAAAGCTGAAAGGACTGAAGAAACGGAAACCCAAAGAGAACAAACAAATGAATTGAAGGAAGAAATAAAGAATGAATTTGGGGCACAGGAGAAGTAATGGCCATTAGAATTTGATTCAAAACGGGAAGAGATGGCATTGGAAATTGAAGAGGGTGAAACCCAGCCTGGTGCAATTGGGGCACAGGAGAGTGAATACTCAAATTTAAATGGTGAATGTTTGTTAAATAAAATTGACCTGGAAGGCTGTCGGATTTGTGTGGATGCCGGAATGCACAAACAGGGGGTTGAATTTGCTGAGGAGAAGATATTGGAGGCCCGTGTTATGGAACCGGAGCGGGTGTTTGTAGATAAAGACCTGTTGGGGCTACAATTGATTGAGCGGTCTGGGCGATTGGTGCTATTGGTGCGTGTTTTTGTGATAGATGATGATGAGAATGAATTTGTACCGGAGCAGCCAAGCACCTCGGACAGTATCGTCGGGGAGGAGATTGCTCGGGTCCAACAGAGTTTGGGAGACAAAGTGAGTCAGTCCGTCAAATATCCCCAGGATGAGATGAAAGTGGAGGGGACCCTCACCATGAAAAGAGGGCGGCCCTCACCACGAATAACAATTGGGTACAGGAGGCTCCAAAATCGAATACCCAGTTTGGGGGGTGTTTTGGCCCTGGGCTGGATTTGGAAATAGAGCCTCGGAAAAAGAGATCCCCTTAGCAAATTTGGAATAGCTGCAGGGAGGGGCAGAAAAACCTGAAGAAGGGGTTGTAACCTGCAGCTGCAGTTGTTGGGCACACGAGGCCAATTTTTTTTAAAATAAATTTAAAATCAGACTCAAGTTTAAATGGGAGTTTGATTTGGAGCAGCCGTGGAGGGAGTTGGACCCCAGGCTGCGAAATTCGGACCAGGAGAGGTCATTGGGGTTGGCATCGTGGGAAATTGCCCCACTTGGAAATTGGTTTCTGCCAGGCAGCTGGGGGGCTGTGCTGGCAATATTTGGATGTGGGATCCGACCATGGGTGCCGTGATATGGCCTGGGCCCCACGGGGGGTCTGGTGGGGTGTGGCATCCTTGTCCATCGGGGCGCCGCCTGAGCGAGTGTCTCGGGCTGACAGGGTCGCCGGGCCCTAATGGGGGTTAAGACCTCTGAGGGTCCGAGGTGGTTTCTCACAGGCACCTGGTATGGTGTATCATGAGGACCACTAGGGGGAGGTGTTGTGGGCCATGGTTTGGTGGCGTCACCACGGACGGCCAACAAGGACCTGACGTTGTGACCCCCGGGCATGTTGCCTGGCAGCATCTCCCTGAGACTCTGGGATAGCCAGCATGTGGTGACCTGCCATAGTGTGCTGGTCTATGGACGTGGGTCGAACCGCATAAACAGCAATGATATAGCCCACCGGACAACCATTGGTGTATCTGTGGAACATGATGGTGGGAGCATGATCTTCCACAGATGTTCTGCTGTGATTTGTGGACTCAAGGCTTGGGAAGAGAGCCATGGGATTGAATCGGGAGATTGGAATGAGCCGAACATACGGGGCCATGCTCGGCTGGCAAGTGTATGGAGAAGCACCCCTCTTTGGTGAAAATAGTGAATTGCGAAAAATAATTGGCAAGGGTAATCTGATGGTTGGATGCAAAATTTAAGGGTGCATTTGTGAGGGTGTGGTGGACACTGAAAGCAGTGACACCATTATTGATCCAGGTATGTTAGACCAAAGTGTTGGAGGCTGGGACAAAAATGGATAGTGTAACAGGACACAGGCTTCAACTGGCTGCGGGGGCGATGGCGCCAATATTTGGATGCGGCATTGTAGGGATGGAGTTGGGCAGTCTGGGGGTCAACTTGGTGTTATGGGTGGCCGAGGTGTGTGGCCACGTCTTCTGGGATTGAGTTTCCTGGGGGAGTATGGCTGTCGGCTGGACCTTGGGCATGGTCATATGTGTGTGGGCACTGGGGGCTGCATGTGGGTGGACTGGGGGATGTGAGAGGTGCAGGGGACGTGATTTGGATGCCACGCACTGCGACTGTGCCCCCCCAGGTCTGAGGCATTGGGAATGTCAGAGTTGGCAGCAGGTGCTCACCATATTGGCCAGCTAGGGCTAGTGGAGCAATGGTCCTCGCAGGGGACTGTAGGATTGATGGTGGGTCGCACCCTTATGGACACTCGTGGGCTATGTTGGCGGTTCGGCTGCTCAGCTTATCCCGATGGCTCTTGCACGGTAGAGGGGTGGTGCTGTCGTAGCAAAAGTTAGTAGTGTAGTAAAGGTCACCAGAGGAGGCGGATCCACATACTTGCCAGGAAAAAAAAGGAAATGTTGGGGAAATTGATAGGCCCCATGGTTAAATTTGGAATTCGGCCGGGTGGATGGCACTCTTGGACCTGACCAACTTGCGACTACCTGCACATAAGGTAAGTGCCTTGATGGTTACTGTCCCAGGGTTCAGTACTTGCTTAGAAATTTGGACTTGAGTAATTTGGAATGGGGGCGGGTGAGAGTGATAGCATGGTCGGTGAGGGGATCGAGTGTGTGCCACGAAGGGTCTTGTGGGTGGCGTTTGTTTATGTGTAGAGGTTTTGTGTTTTTATGTGGTCGTGAGGATGAAGATTGAGTACTGATTGAGATGTGTTTGGGAATGTGAATATGGGAAATTCATGTGTAAGCAGGCTATGGCATGGCCATCTTTAATGAAATATATGTTGAGAATTGAATGGCAGCGGGGGAGGAAATGTTATTGTGGATTTTGTGGGTGGGTAAGGTGTGTGTCCCCGTAGGAATGGATCAAGATCTGGAGGAGCAGTGAATGCGCCCCCCCCCTCCTCCGAGGTAATTTGCCCCTGGCAGCCAGTGGTGTCTGGAAATTGGGAGCCCATCAACAGGGGTCTGGAGGGCGCTCTGCGGTATGGAGCCCCTTGGCGATCCGGCGGCTATGAGAGCCTGATGCAAATGAGCCTGGTGTGGAGACCTTTCCGGAGGGACAACAGCTAAGGAGCTGTTTGGCTGTCATGGGGCCGAGAATTGAGGGGGTGGGGGGGAAGAGGTCGTAAGTTGGGTGACTTGTTTTGGGACTGCAGGCACAACAGTCTGAAGGGCTGATTCCCCACCATACCTACCCGCTGCCTAGTTGAGGATCACATGTGTGCAACGACATTTAAGCCATGGTCTTGCAGGGGTGTCGGAATGAGTGTTATTGATTATTGAAATGTGTATGGCTGATTACGAGATTTGTGTGAGTGAATGGGGGAGATCCACCGATCTATGTCACTCACCTGTAACACCAGGACAGGGCCCACAGAAATTTAGGGTACATTGGGATGGTAATGCAGGTAACGTTGGGTATGGTGGCATCCACCAGGGTACGTGGTCCTTAGAGGGACATGGGTTGTACAAATGTTTTTGCAAAATTTGATTAAGGTTTTGTGGTTAAGATAGAGTTGTGTGTGACCTTTTTCTTCCTGCCCCAGGAGTTAGGAGCGAGGAACCAAGCTTTTTACATATTTGAATTGTTGCTTAAGGGGTGTAGAATGGTAAGGAGAATAGGTAAGTTAGCTTCGGCTCACTTCCCACAGCCCCTCCTAATTTATTTCATCGGCTAATTAAGAGTGAGTCGGTAATGGTTAAGGATGGAACGGTAATGCCTGTAGTGAACCTTGCGGGAGCTATGGTTCCGGGGGCGGGGGGGAGGGATGGGGGGCTGTGTTACATTTGTGGGGGTGGGGGGAAGGGGTAGGCAATGAAATACCTTCGGGCCAGGTAGGATTGTATAGGTAGTGTGCTCCGTATGTCTTATAGCCACCTTTATGTACATAAGTCAGGCCGGATGTTGCGTAAGGTTGTATATTTGTCCCCATGGTGAGGGGTGGGGCTATGTTAATTATGTAGGGGTTAAAGTTTAATCTCCTGTATGTAAATGCCTCTGTGATTTTTCCTTTGTTCCTTATGGCACATACCACACCAGCCATGCACTCCACACCTAAAATATAAACCAAATAAAGTGACCAGATTCGGACATGGTACATCACCGCTGGTGCCGCCAGCCAAGTCATTGTCAGGGACAGTGGGAGGGGCCATGGGGCCCTGCCCCGAAGGGTGGTAATTGGTCCGGCCGATGGAGCGATGAGATGGGACTTGCTGATTGGAGGAGGCGGGTGACGTCAGATAGAACGTTCGAGGACGGTGAACGACTAGGCGAAGGATCTGCCATTTTCTCTCACTCCGGGCTGGCCTTGATAGCGTGCAGTCGCACATTTGCTCGTTCTTGGTGTCCCGAGCTGATGAAAAGTGGTCACAGTTCATGCTCTTGGGTCTCTGGCTTCATGGATGTGACCACGAGCAGATGCATCCTTTATTTTGGTCTAGGCAATTGGTGTGAGCGGACGGATCCTTTCCCTGGTTCGTTGGGGCTCTGACGCCTTTGCCTTGTGGCTTTGTGATGGCTGTGTGCACCTGAGAGACCTCCGTGCTTTGTGGACAGTGGGACGAGGATGGAACGAGGCCATGCTCGCTTCACATTCGGTGGTTGGCTGGTAAACGAACTTCGCGCCAAGGCGTGTGTTTCCCCGCGCACAGACCAGGGACTCGTTTGAGGACCAACGGGGTTCAAGGGCCACTCAAAGCTGAGTACTGAGCAAACAAACCAAACACACATTTATTACTTTCAGTTATTTTTCCCCTTGTGTTGTATACGAGTCCGTATGGGGGCGCTCCAATTAGGATATTCGATTTTCCTGTGCATTCTTTTGTTACCGGCATTTCTTTCATTAAACCTGGTATTGTTGCATTTTAATTCCGTGTCGGTTTGATTTGATTATTGTGGTTCGAGGATGCTCCAATGGAATCAGTGCTGGTAAGAGCTTCGCTACCCTCCCCCCACGCCTCTCACGTATAAAGAAGGTCCACCATAGTTGACTGAACGCCTCGGAGTTTAAGCTCGATCGGCTATTCGTCCCCAGTGGTGTTAACCCCCAGGAACACGACAACATTCATTGACTAATTTGCTCTAAGTTTGTTCATTAAATGCCATTAATACTGTGGAAGACTTAAATAGAGAATATTGTCACGTCCGAAGCTCTCATTAAAACCGGAACCTCAGCGCCGAGTTAGACTCGTAAGATGGGCTGAACGATCTTTTATTGCACAGCGTTAAATTAATTAATTTTAACTTTACCGTTCTCCAAGGAACTTCAATTGGGCCGAAATAATGGCAGCTCACACACATGGAAAGCAGACAGATAGCTGAAACACGTTTTCTTACCTTTTAAGGCTTTATTTGTCAAGTAAACAGGGAAGAGGGTAGCATTACGCGATAAACAAAAACAGAACAAACCAAGCGAGTCAAATGGACACAAAGGTAAATGGGGATATTCAAACTTATGTACAATGATTGGATACAAAGCAATTCCTAACCCATTAGGTGCCACAGATCACACTCATGCAACAAAACAATTATTGTATGCAAGAATTCCCTTATCTGATGCACAGGGTGGATGACAGACTCAAAATAGACGACTTTGGGAACCAGGTGCGAGACGATAGCTCCCAAATACCAAAACGGGCACTATGAAGATGGTGTTTGGTGTGGAATGCCAGTGATGATCCACCTCCTCAACCAGGCTTTGTGTACCCCTTTGTCCTTTAAGCAAGGCCTCCTGGGGGGAGGGAGGGGTGCCCACCGTCCTCCATCCTCTGTCCTCTTCCTCCATGCTCCACCAACACAAGGTGAACCCAGCTTGGGTCAATCCAAGAGACAAAACCACACTTAGTCCACTCTGAAACTCCATGATCAGCTTGCCAGTCCTCCTTCCACACGAGGCTTTTGTGATCTCCAGTCTGAACAACACAGCCTCTTCTACTTCGTCTCCATGTCTCTTGTCCTTCCTCAAGCAAGATCTCTCTCATTCTCCTCCTCATGGGTGGCATCCTCTGATGTGGCAATCCCACCCATGGGGGCGGCACCTATAAAAATAATTGCAAGATGGCACTTCCACCATTTTGACTCGGAAATGTCATGTATCTCGTCCCCTCCTGCAATGCATTCTGTGTTTCTGGCTGAACCCCAGCGAATATGCGACTTCAGAATTTACGTAATCCATCCCAGAATGCTCGGCGTGCATGCACAGAAATATTTAGCAACAACGGTCATCAGGACAGAGAACATATAACATGTGTGTCAGATAAGGATTGTTACTCAAAATGGCTCACAAAACTTCTAAAATAAGTTGAAAATACTTGGAAACATACCTGAGAGAGTGGGGTGTTTTGCACAATGAACAGTTTGGAGAACCTTCTGATCAACTTGCCCAAAAAGTTAATATACAGCAGTCCATACTGCAAAAACTCCTGACAATGTGGGCCTGTGCAAATCCAGAATGTTTGTAGGTGTATAAATTACATTAGACCCCCATATATCTTGAGGCCCCTTGAGGCCCTTAATACCATTACGTTTGTGGGGGGTAAGCATGAAATACCTTAGGCAAGTTAGAATAGTGTAGATTAGCATGCTCCTTATGCCGCAAAGAACCCATCTCGATGTACATAAGTAGGTCGTCCACCTGGTGCATTTTTAGTCGTGTGTGCGCCTGTGAGGAGGAGGAATACGGCGGCGGTTTGTGGAGCTCCTGGTGTGTCGGTCAGAGGGAGACAAAAGCGAAAGGGGACCAGCCACACGGAATCTCCTCACGTTCGTGGCGACTCAAAGAGGAGCTTCGCACCATCTGGCGATTTTCCAGCGAGCGGCTGCAGGCCACTTTGTGTTGCCGGCTTCATTCGACGCACTCGCTTGAACAACAATGCTAAGTTCTGGCACTATAAACACCATTTTATTTTCATTAACTTTTCCCCTGTCTGTATTTTGTGTCAAACTGGAGGATCCCTCATTTAGGAATTTTAGTTTACCTCATCTCGCCTTTCGTTTACATCACTGAAAATAAATTTATATTTGTTGAATTTTACATTCTGTCCTGATTTGTTTCTTTGTTTTGTGGGCTCGGAATAACCCCGTGTGTTTCCGATCAGATAAGACCTCAAACCTTCCCGCGCGCATGAAAAGATAAACCTGCCAAGTTCGAAATACACCTAGGAGTTAAAGCTCCTTTCGGCTATCCGTCAGCTCAGGATTGTTAATCTCCGCTGACACGACAATACCCTCCAGCCCACATATGACCCTTTAGACCCCATAAGACCTTTAAGTTCCTGAAGAGCCCTTAGAACCCTAAGATACTATAGATCCTGTTAAACCCTTTGACCCCGAAGATCTTGTAAATCCTGTTAGACTCTTTAGAACCCTCATACCCTCAAGATGCCTATAGACCCTTGGACCTTCACACCTTTCAGACCTTTTAATTCCTTTAGACCCCTTGGACCTATCGACAATGTTGACCCTTTAGAATCCTTTCAGTAATTTCAACTCTTTATACCTCATTAGACATTTCTGACCTTTTAGAGTCTAAAGTTTAGACCTTAAGTTAGACCTCTTCGACCTTCTAATACTATTTCGACCCTTTTGACCGATGTAGAGCTTTTCAGAGCTTTACAGAGATTTTCAGACCTTTCGACCTTTATACCTTAAGACGATTTGACCTTTATAACTTTTCAGACCTTTTTTTGTTTACACCTTTACAACTGGACGTTCCATTTGCAATCAATGACCTTTCATTTAGTATATCCTTCCATTTATTTGCCCTACAAAATACACCACCCAAAACAAGTCCTGGCAAGGGTCTGTAATCTCTACTCCTAGGTTTTGTTTGATTCCGGAGCCACAAGTGAAATTATGCTAGATTTTTGCATCTTTTGGTAAAAGGAGAAGTGTCGGTCCATGTGTGTGTGTGTGAGTGTGTGTGTGTGTGTGTGTGTGTGTGTGTGTGTGTGTGTGTGTGTGTGTGTGTGTGTGTGCGTGCAGTGGCGTAGTGATGGTTTGTGGCGCTCGGGGCAAAGGTCTAAAATCGCGTCTCCTGCAAGCACTGACATAGGCAGAAATTCCTATTTAGGGGGCCATGTGAAAGAGCTCTAAGCTTCCCCAGCGGGATCAGCAGCAGAGCCCTGGAAGCTATTCAAATGAGAATATATTTAGTTCTGATCTCCTGAGATGATTACGCTTATTAACTACAAATAATCCGGAAGAATTCCTTTGTTTCTAAACACGCGCCATGTTAAGGTTCATAGAGCAGTTTAATAGGTCCTTCCATGACATGGTATTCCTATTAAAAAATAAATAACAAAAACAATGATAACATTGTAACAAAGCATTTATTAATACTAATAATATTAACAACAATAATAATATTAGTACCATTTGGCAATAATAAAACGAACGTATAATCCCCGCCCTGGTCCAAGCAGACCTGGGCTTGGTGAAAGGTAAACTGGTGCTGAAGCAGTAGCGCAGGCAGGTATGCTACAAGGCCGTTAACAAAAACTAGATCAAACATGCATGCAGCATGGCATGGTATTTCTATGACCCAGAGACTAGAGCTGATGAGACAGAACAGCAGAGAAAGGAAAGGAAGTTAAAGAACTCACTTGACATGTGATCCTGGCCGTTGCTGATAGGGACATAACACGGTGAGATATTTAGATTTGATCTAAATTACCGTGAGTAATTACATAACAAACGTCCAACCGTTACTCCCCTCCATCCCTTGGGCCAACGTGCGATCTCCATGTTACTCAGTGCATATTAAACCTCCTTATACAACATAAGAGATCTACGCAGCAGGCATCCCGATAATTACTAACACCATAACACAGATTTATTTACTGTGGCAGGTGATAGAAATAGGAATTAGGAAAAAAGTTAATCTGGATGGAAAGAAGTTTGTAAACATCGACCTGACACATTGACACATAGCACAGAGTTTAAACTGTAAAACGTGGTTCTGAATGTTGCTTCTCGTGATCTCACGAGTTCGTTGTATTATAATTTATTTATATACAATACAACCAAATGGAGCAAGAAAAGGTATTTTTGAGGGTGTCATTTGGTGCCCCATCCACTTCGCGCCTGGTGCGGTCGCCCCCCAAAGCCCCCCCTACAACGACGCCACTGTGTGTGTGTGTAAGTGTGTATGTACAGTCGTGGCTAAAAATATTGGCACCCTTGCACTTTTTTCAAATAACTCACAATTTTCTTTAAAAATAAGTTGAAATTGACAAAAGTATTTGGTCTCCACAATTCTTTATTTCACTGTTAATATTACAGAACCTTTGTTTTTTATACAGAACTTAATATATCCTTTTAAATCAGGAAATAAAAAGAAATGGCATTGATCAAATTATTGACACCCTAAACTAAATATTTGGTAGCACAGCATTTGGACAAAAAACTGCAGTCAAGAGCTTCCTATAGCCATGAATGAGCTTCCTACACCTCTCTACTGCCAGTTTGGCCCACTCTTCTTATGCAAACTGCTCCAGTTCTCCCAGATTTTAAGGGTGCTTCTCCCAACTGCTGTTTTCAGATCTCCCCACAGGTGTTCAATGGGATTGAGATCTGGACTCATTGCTGGCCATTTCAGAACAGTTCAGCGTTTTGTCTTTGCGCATTGAACATTGTGCATTGAACTGGGTATTCTCCTAATTTCATGATGCCTTGCACACATTCAAGACACCCAGTACCAGAGGCAGCACAGTAACACCAAAACATCACTGACACTCCTCCATGTTTGACTGTAGGGAATGTGTTCTTTTCTTTGAAGGCTTCATTTTGTTTTCTGTAAACATAGAGATGATGTGCTCTCACCAAAAAGCTCTAATTTGGTCTCATCTTTCCACATGACATTCTCCAAGAAGGATTTTGGCTTGTTCAGGTGTGTTTTGGCAAACTCCAGTCGGGATATCTTGTGTCTTTTTCTCAGCAGTGGACTCCTTCCATAGAACCCCCTTTCATTGAGTTGGCGATGGATGGTGAGAGTTGAAACTGTCGTACCGTGTGTCTGAAGGTCAGCTTGAATCTGTTTGGCAGTTTATCAAGGTGCTTTCTCCACCAATCAAACAAACCTATGCTGCAATCTTCGATCAAGTTCTCTCTTGGGGCCACGCCCAGGGAGGTTAGCTGCAGTGCCATCGGCCTTAAATTTCCTGATAACATTCCGTACGTTGGACACAGGGACATCAATGTTTCTGGAGATGGACTTGTAGCTTTGAGATTGTCCATGCTTGGCTACAATCTTGTGTCTGACCTCCTCAGACAATTCTCTGGTTTTCTTTATTTTCTCCATGCTCATTGTGCTCCACAATGTCACACAGTGACACAAAACAGCATAATGACTCCTTTTCTCTATTCAAACTGGTTGAATGAGTGATTTTTATATTGCAGGCATCTGCAACTCTTCACAGTTGAGTTCAATTTCCAAATTAAAGGGGATTTACCTGCTTGACATCTCATTATTTCTCACAACTTCTAGAAGGTACCAAAAATATTGTCCAGGCCATTTTAGGATCTCTGTGTGGAATAAGCTATGATTTAGTATTTTTCTCAGCTTTTTTTGTTTTGTTCCACTGGAAACCAAAGAAATACATATGTGGATACCAACATATTTTTTTAATTTCAACAATTTTCTGGAAGAAATGGTGCATTATTTGAAAAAAGTGCAAGGGTCTTATTTGAAAAAAGTGCAAGGGTTCCAATATTTTTGGCCACGACCGTATGTATATGTGTTATATCAATTGCTGCCGCTAGCTTGTACTAACAGTTAATGGTACGAACTCAACACCTCTCATCCACGGATATTTCTCTTATTACCTACACTGTAGCTAAGACGAGCGTGATCTTCAACTTCCATGTCACATTGCCACAGTTGCGTCTTGGCCAGTTGCCATTTCATCATTTAACTGTTATGGTGTGCGGTATCGACAGTTGTCAGAACCATGGATATCGCAGGTCACCCATCACCATGTTTGGTTCTTCTAGTTCTCTTTTAATTGAGCACTCTTGTTCCTTATTGTTTCTGTCTCTTTAGCTTCTCTTTAGAACGGGAGCCTGTGCAGAATAGCATAGATAACTAAATGGTATTCATAGAATACTTACCCTTCGCAGTCAACTTATTGCGAGCCAACTCTTCTGTTTTTTTACATATTTTTTTCCTTTGATCCAATATGGCTGCCAGACCACGTGAGCGATGACATCATAAATTTATATTCTCTAATATAATTATTGCATAGATCACACTCAATACATTTCAAACTGATCAGAATAAGCGTTGTCCCTTTCGAATTATGACGTCATAATTATGGCACCAATGACGTCATCTTTAACAACACCTATTCCCCATATGGAGTTCTTTACAATGAGCAATGTTTCAATTTTTTCTATGCAGCGGTTTTGGAGATATAGAGGTGCAACATTTTTCAGTTTTTCCAAGATGGCGCCTGTACCACATGATCAATGACGTTATGATTATCATTTAAAAAATCGAAAAGAGGAGGTGCTCCTATGGTGAAAATTTCGTGTCCATCAGACCAAAAGTTGCTGATTTTTAAAAAATAATCATCGGATAAGTGTTGTACTTGTCGAATTATGACGTCATAACGAAGGCACCGATGACATCATCATTAACATATCTTATTCCCCATGGGGAGTACTTGACAATGAGCCAGGGCTCAATTTTCTCCATGGAGTGGTTTCAGAGATGTAGAGGTGCGAAATTTTTCCAAGATGGCGCCTGTACCACGTGACTTATGACGTCATAATAATCATTAAAATATTCTGTAAGAGGAGGCGCTCCTACTGTGAAAATTTAGTGTAAATCGGATCAACGGTTGCCGAGAAAATGGATTTTTAAAATGCAGACACGTATGGCACATGGCACACAGCACTTGGCACACTATGCACCTGAATGCTTAACCTTGCTTTTCACTTCGCGAGCACAGGGTAATGAGTTAAGACAACAATAATTCGGCCGAGTGATGTGAGGTCGAGGCCGTTTATTCCTGATGTGTAACATCCTGCAACCCATGCCTGCAGAAAACAGACTTTTGGAATGCCAGCCGTATTTTCTATCCACTCATCACATAACTATGTGAAAGGTTTCTGCATGGCTAGGTGCTCCTATTTCGAAGATTTCGTGTCAACTACTCAAGCAGTTGCGGAGGAAACAAATAAGCGAACAAGAACGACGCTCCATAGAGTGCATACCTCCACAAGGCTGAACAGTTTACGCTGTCTATCCCACTGATACGCTGGATGCCCAGATCTGCATCCGTATCATAATCAAAACAAGAATTCTGAGTATTGCCCTGCAATACATGTCCCCTACCGGCAGTCTGTCGTCTGGAAAACACCGGTAGGGGGACTAATAAGCCCGCAAGATCGCTCTGTGGAGCAGCCTGCATGTATTGCACTATGTGTGAATTATATAATTACCAACTCACGGTCTGAGGTAACTCGGCTAAAAATTATCCAATTTGCACCAAATAAAGTTTATGAATGGTTGCACAGACACCTACTTCTCACTAAAAGTGGAAACAGAATGTAAATTGGAGTTAAAACAAGGAATATTAACAGCTTTGACTTACCGCACTCCAAATTATAGTCCGGAAAACTGTTGGGGAAATTACCAAAGTTCAAAGTGCCATTACTTTGTCAAAAATGATCGAAACGTCGTGAAGTTCGAACTTGATCTGTAACTTATCATGAAGAAACCATGTACCAAGTTTGAAATCATTAGCATTAAGAGTTTAGAAAAAAAGTCCGGAAAGCTGTTCTTTGCGTGACGGACTGACAGACTGACAGACTGACAGACGGAGGGACGGAGTGCAAACCTATAGTCCTCTCCGGTGTACACCGGTAGAGGACTAATAACAATCACAGATCCTTTCAGAGTGAGAACATTGTTTCTAAGAGTTCCAATGACGTTTCCTTTCAGGTCATCTTTGAGGGGCAATCAAATGTCCAACAAATGAGGTACTCACAATAGTCCAAGACACACCAAAGTTGTTTTATTCCAACATATATAATTAGTAAGGTGTTTTTATGCCTCCGCCGACAAAGTCGCGGGAGGCATTATGTTTTCAGGTTGTCTGTCCATCCGTCCGTCCTTCCGTCCGTCCGTCCATACGGTGTTTTTTGTTTTTCTCATTCATAAACCTCGTTTTTCTCATCAACCACATGTCCGATTGAGACGAAACTTTCAGGGTAGGAGTCACACCCATGCAGAATATTTAAATGCTAATTGTGACATCATAGGTCATGTGGTATGGCAGCCATCTTGGATTAAAAGCAAATAATTAAAAAATGATTTCTCGGAAACTGTTGAATGGAAAAAATTGAAACTTTATCAAGTCAGTGTCAAGTACTCCCAATGGTGAACAAAAGCATGATAATGATGACATCATAGGTGAAGTGCTATACCAGCCAAATATGTTTTAATCGAATTCCTTATCCTAAAAATCTGAAATTGCATGCACATGATCTATGACCCATTTGTGTTGAAATATTAAATTTATGACATAATAGGTCACATGGTTTGGCAGTCATATTGGATTGAAGGAAAATATTATTTAATTATATCTCTGAAACCGCTCACCCTATCGATGCGAAATTTTACAAATATCATCTAACAGCACTGTTGCATATAGTTTGAAAATGATGATGTCATAGGTCACGTGGTTTGGCAGCTATCTTGGATAGAAAAACGAACCTTATCCGATCAACACGAAACTTCACAAACCTGATCCCCTACCCACACATATGCAGAGTGATGGCATTTACCCATTGTGTGACTATGCAGAGGCATATTGGAGACACAGTCGCATTGTTCTAGTTTAATAATGTTTTTTATATATACATAATTAATAAGAAAAATAGTATTTCTTATTTATTCGTTCTTAAATGTTTCAAAGAAATAAGCAGTTGGTTTGGCAGACTATTGTGAATATCTCATCTTTAAGGCTTTTTGAAGCCACCTTGCACACACATAAGATTCGGGGTGTGGGGGGGGGGGGGGGGGGAGTCTGATAGGAGGAGGAGGAGGAAGAAGAGGAAGAAAATGCAGAGGTTGTGAGGAGGTGGGGATTAAGGTAAAGGAGTGGTTTCAGAGATATCCTTTTAAAGGAGGTGTGTCTTGTCCAAAGATAAATTGAAGACCAGAGTGGAAGAAGTACTTAAGTCACAAAATAACACGATTCAAAATTATTCGACATGGAATTTTTTTAAAATGAGATATCGCCCACCACAAAGCCTTTAAGACCAAAAAAAAGAAGAAAAAAAAAGACCACTCAAGGTGGGGGCTAGACAAAGGAAAGTATAGCTATTAGACAGAAAGGAGGAATGTATATTCCTCTTAAATTGAGGTAGGTTGGGATAGAGGGGAAATCAGGATACAGGTAAAGAGTTGTAAAATGATGAAGTACAGAGAATGACACAAGAAGAATACCTCATAGTCTTACTCAATGAGACGGATACAGTTTATGGAGGGGAAGAAACTGCCAAACATGTAGAGCGACTGAAAGTATGCCCAGGTGGAACAAGGAACAACCTGTGATAGATCCTCAGAGCACATTAGAAATAGGTGACAGGCCAAAACACAAGCCCAAATGTGGCAATGATACTCGATGACAGGTCATATAGTACTCTTGTATAGATGGAGCATAGCAGCTTGAGAAAGGTATCTTCGAGCATGAAATAAACAGCCAAGCTTTGTTACCAAACTGCAGATTGAGTTCGTAATTCTAACTCAATTTGCCCAATAATGTGACTTAAGTACTTCCTTCCACTCAGGTGTCCAATTGTAAAACACATGTGATGTCATGCATCAATTCATCCAATAATAGTGGACAAGATAGGAGTGCCTTGACAGAAATGATTGTAAATTCGCTGTAATTGATTTAGCATCTTTAATGATGGTGTTGGTGTTGGGTTAGCGGTTAGGGTGCCGGCTTAGGATACCTAGGATCCTGGGTTCGAATCCCGGTCGATCGCTGAATTAACGCCAGGGGGGTTGACTCAGCCTGTCATCCTTCCGAGGTCGGCTAATTGAGTACCAGTTCACTGGTAATTCCCTGTTTGTCGTTAAAGGCGGCAAAAAGGGTTGGCGTCAGGAAGGGCATCCGGCCATAAAACATTGCTTCAAAAAGGGGACCAAAAAAAAAAAACAACAACCACGGTGCCCGAAAAAGGCCAACCCCCGCTTTGCGGGGAAAAATGGCCTCTAAAGGTGGTTATTTTTTATATTATTAATGATGCATCTTCCTTTTATGAAAGGATGTAAAACAAAAAGTGCAATAACTATCTGATTTGGTCATTCACAATTTATTTATTGAAAATTTCCTTCAATTAAAAAGCTATATGCAGGTCTTTTAAAATTGCAAATTCCCATATAATTATTTTACTATTTCAATAGCACAATTTTATAATTTAGAACTCGTTTTTAATTTATTATGATTTTAAATAATTTAACATTCTCCGGAATTGTTAAATTATGAGGCATTAAATATGCTTTTGAATGGTCTCCTGAATTATTTCAACAGTAGATTCATGATTTTACATAAATCATTCACAATTTGTTGAACATAAATCAACAAAAGATAAATACACCTGTGAAACCACCAGGTCTCGCATTAACCGCGTAAAATTCATGGCTGCCATGGACACCTAATATTTTACTGCTGAGAAACAAAAGCCAATACATTATTGATACATAAAACAAACCAAACAGACAATTTTTGAGTAAATTGTTTCATGAAAATTTAATTTGTCTTTTTCAGTATAATCAAGCATGAACAAAACACACACACACACACACACACACACACACACACACACACACAAACACACACACACACACACATATATATATATATACACGACCAAAAGTATGTGGACACCAGAACATCACACATATCATTCCAAATTCATGGGCTTTAATATGGAGTTGGTCCCCCCTTTGCTTGCTGCTGTAACAACCTCCACTCTCCTGGGAAGGCTTTCCACTACATGTTAGAACATTGCTGCAGGGATTTGCTTCTATTCAGCCACAAGAGCATTGGTGAGGACAGGCACTGATGTCGGGCGATTAGGCCTGGCTCGCAGTCAGTGTTCCAGTTCATCCCAAAGATGTGCGATGGGGTTGAGGTCAGAGCTCTGTGCAGGCCAGTCACGTTCTTCCACACCAATCTCGACAAACCATTTCTGTATGGACCTCGCTTTGTGCACGGGGGCATTGTCATGCTGAAACAGGAAAGGGCCTTCCCCAAATTTTTGCCACAAAGTTGGAAGCACACAATCGTCTAGAATGTCATTGTACACTGTAGCGTTAAGATTTACCTTCACTGGAACTAAGTGACCTAGCCCGAACCATGAAAAACAGCCATAGACCATAATTCCTCCTCCACCAAACTTTACAGTTGTCACGATGCATTCAGGCAGTTGTGTCCTCCTGGCATCTGCCAAACCCAGATTCGTCCATTGGACTGCCAGATGATGAAGCATGATTCATCTCTCCAGAGAGCGCATTTCCACTGCTCCAGAGTCCAATGGTGGCGAGCTTTACACCACTCCAGCCAACGCTTGGCATTGCACATGGTGATCTTAGGCTTGTGTGTGGCTGCTCGGCCATGGAAACCCATTTCATGAAGCTCGCGACGAACAGTTGTTGTGCTGACGTTGCTTCCAGAGGCAGTTTGGAACTCGATAGTAAGTGTTGCAAATGAGGACAGACGATTTTTACGTGCTACATGCTTCAGCACTTGGCAGTCCCATTCTGTGAGCGTGTGTGGCCTACCACTTCGCAGCTGAGCTGTTGTTGCTCCTAGACATTTCCACTTCACAATAACAGCACTTACAGTAGCAGGAAAGAAATTTGCAGGGGCAGCTCTAGCAGGAAAGAAATTTGGCTAACTGACTTGTTGGAAAGGTGGCATCCTATGATGGTGCCACGTTGAAAGTCACTGAGCTCTTCAGTACGGCCAATTCTACTGCCAATGTTTGTCTATGGAGATTGCATGGCTGTGTGCTTGATTATATATACCTGTCAGCAATGGGTGTGGCTGAAATAGCCGAATCCACTAATTAAAAGGGTTGTCCGATACTTTTGGTAATGTAGTATATATATATATATATATATATAGATATAGATATATACTCAAAGGCAAAAGTTATTGTGACACACAAACAACAAACAGAATCAGTGTTAAACTTTTACTGCCGCGAATGAAATGTTATTACATGGAAAGACAAATGTTTCAAGGTATGGTAACGATCAACAGTCCATAAGAACAGTGCACCTGGCATATGCAAATGAGCCACAACACAAGAGGGGGTTCACAAGCAAGTTCACACAGTCAGTAGCGAGTGTGTCCACCTTGTGCATTGGTGCAGGCCTGGCACCTTCGCCTCATTGAGGCCACTAAACGTCGATGAAAGTCCTTGGGAAGATCATTCCATATCCGAGGAAGGATTTGGTGGAGTTCCTGCAGCGTTTTTGGAGGATTCGGATGACGTCGTAAACGTCGCTCCATTTCATCCCAGTCGTGTTCAATGGGTGACAAATCAGGGGATCTTGCAGGCCAGGGTAACACATTAACATTGTTCTGATTAAGATACTGCTGTACAACTCGAGAAACGTGTGGTCTGGCATTATCGTGTTGAAACGTCACTCTAGGGCCGTTCTGTTGCAAAAACGGTAAAGCGGCCATTTGCAAAATCTCGTCTCGGTACCTCACAGCATTCAAGTTCCCCTCAATCACAATCATTGGCGTTCTTGCTGCAGCTGTTATCCCACCCCAGATCATAACGCCCCCACCTCCAAAACGATCCCCTTCCAGAACACATGGCCTGATGTAACGTTCACCTGTGCACCTGTAGACACGTGTCCTACCGTCAGCTCGGTGAAGCTGTGCCAAATGGTGTTTCTATGGACGTTGAATCGACGAGCAACATCACGCTGCGAGGTACCAGACTGAAGCATACCTATAGCTCTCCATCTGTCATTTTCCCCGAGGCGTGGCATGTCGAACTTATTCCAGAACGATGAATAGAGGTGTTTTTCTGACTTCTGCACTTCTTAAGACTGCATTGAGTGGAAATGATAAGCGTCTGGTTGTCTGGCCTTTTAAAGTGAACATTGCTGGCCATTTTTCTCGAATATGTCATGCTTCTTGCAAATTTCATGCAATTCGAACAACAACTGCTTGGTTGCGTTTCTACGACCATTTTAACACACTCTTTCTCTGGTTCAAATCCAAAAATTCATTCACAAGATTACCAATGAAAAAATTCCATGTCACACTAACTTTTGCCTCTGAGTATATATATATATATGCCAATGAACAGGATTATGAGTAATTAAATAACATATGTAATAATGTAATTAAATGACATATGTGGGAAAATTACACGCCCAGGCCACATATGTCAATTAATTATTTATATTCCTGTTCATTTATATAATTGTGTTACTTCGCCTCTAAGGGTGTTAATAATAGCGGACATGGATTTGTCCGTCCCCTCCTCCCCCTCCCTCATTGGAGGAAGACCCTCTTGTGAGCAGGCCGTTGGTGCTCCAATGGTTGGAAGCGAGTGCCCTGGAACGGGTAGGACGGGAGGAGGGGATAGCGGGAGGGGAATTGCTCCATAAATCGTCTTGTTTTTAAAATAAAGTCTCATGATTACTTTCATATGAATCTACATGCTGCTCTGTCTCCTGGTGGTGTTGAAAATTATTAGAGACTGGTTCGACATTAGTGGATGGGAAGTTGCAAATTTGTGCAAGCGGATTAACGATACTCGGGAAAGCTAATAAATGTAATGTTGAGAGGCAGCCATGTCACTCGTTCACGATATGCACACCTGGGCCCGGTTACTAGAAAAGCAGAAACCCGGATAACTTAACCTCTGCATAAGAGCTATCCTGGGGTTAAAATTATTGTCCGAAGGATAAAATATGGTTGTTCAAAGGCCGATTAAGGGTGGGATAATTATCCCCAGGATAAAGGCTGGAAAAAGCGTGGTTAAAATTTTGTTTGACATATGGAATCCCACAATGCATTGCACCATCTCGTCTGCTTGCAAAGTAGTTATGGCGGTTGAAGTCAGTCACTCCAAAAAAGGAAGGTAAATTTTACTCCAACGGAACGGAATATGCTGTGTCGGGCGGCAGAAGATCATATAAAGGTCATTATGAGTACATTTTTCAACACCACAACGAATGATGTGAAGAGAATGGCGTGGTTGCACGGAGGTATATATAGAACCTATTCCGTGTCCATACATGACACGTTGGATCAACACGTTAACATGTCCATACATGACACATTGAATTAACACGTTTACATGTCCACACATGACACATTGAATTAACACGTTTACATGTCCATACATGACACATTGAATTAACACGTTTACATGTCCATACATGACACATTGAATTAACACGTTTACATGTCCATACATGACACATTGAATTAACACGTTTACATGTCCACACATGACACATTGAATTAACACGTTTACATGTCCATACATGACACATTGAATTAACACGTTTACATGTCCACACATGACACATTGAATTAACACGTTTACATGTCCACACATGACATTTTGAATTAACACGTTTACATGTCCATACATGACACATTGAATTAACACGTTTGCACGACCATACATGACAAATCAGATCAACACGTTTATATGTCCATACATGACGCATTGAATTAACACATTTGAATGTTCATGCATGACGCATTGAATTAAAACGTTTGTATGTTCATACATGACATATTGGATCAACATGTTTGTACATCCGTACATGACACATTGGATCAACACCTTTACACCTCCACACATGGCACATTGGATCAACACGTTTACACATCCATACACGACATTGGATCAACAATTTTGCACGTCCATTCATGACACATTCGATCAACACGTTTCGGTTACACGCCCATATAGGACACAATGGGTCAACACGTTTGCATATCCATACATGACACGTTGAATCAACACGTTTACACGTCCATACATGACACATTGGATCAACACGTTTGCATATCCATACATGACATGCTGAATCAACACGTTTACACGTCCATACATGACACAATGGATCAACACGTTTGCATATCCATACATGACATGCTGAATCAACATGTTTACACGTCCATACATGACACATTGGATCAACATGTTTGCGGAATTTCCTTTCAACATTCATCTGACAGATGTCGACCAAAGCTGGATCGTCTGCCATTTCACATTGGACAAACCTACATACGCGTCACTAACCACGGATAAGGTGTTATCCAAGCCAGAGGAGACTGGATAAAGTTATCTGGAAAAATCACAAATTTATCCCTCGGATAAAGTTATCCAGGTTTTGAGCAACAGAACCTATCCAGAGGATAATTTTTATCCTCCGGATAGCTGATTTATCCACAGGACAATGCTTGTCTGGGTGTATAACAACAGGGCCCAGATGAATATGTGCCGCCTCTGTTACTCAGTGTTACACTGAGGAACCTAAACCACGTGTGAGTGCATACAACCGTAAAAGAAAGCGCGCTTCATGAACTGCAGAAGTAAACTTATGCTGGCGTACTTTGTCTTTGTGTAACTTTATATGGAAGGTGATATGGTGTCATTAGGGTTGCTGAATTTTTGTTTCTCATGCTGGAAGTCTTGCAGTATTGAAAGTTAGGGTTAGGGATAGTCTGCAATATTTACTTCTTTTTTTTTTTGGTGGGGCGAAATGATAACTTTGCTCCGACTTTTTATGATTGGTGGGGCTAAGGTCCACCCTACCACTTACCCTCATTCCCCACCCCCCCGCCCCTCCCAGGATTGACACCCATGACAGATGGTACCCCAAGCATCATGTCTTTGAACAAGGTTCAATAAGGTTTGTGCAGCTGTCAATGACAGTTTATTTGAAAGGTAAACACACCTGCCTCTTCCTGATCATCGAAGAAAGCAAACAATGACACATCACATCCATTGAATGAACTATGCTTTAAATGTATTCCTTGTGTGCTTTTTCATTGCAGGTGCCTGTTATTATATACAGACATTACTCAGCACACGACGTTTCACTCAAACCTCCATGTCATAGTACACATGGTGGCCTGTTGGGTTGGTGTTGGTGACCTTCCCCTTCTTGTCCTGGGTTTATTCCCCTGATGTACATGTATCCAGGCAGGCCCGCAATTCGATCCATGATCAAAGCAAGGCGCTTGGGATCGGTTTGTTTTTTGCCCATCGGTGGCTATTTGAAGCTGGTTTGGTCGATAATGCAACTGGGATTCTAATCTTGTCTTTGACTCAGAGACAAGACTTTGATGAGAAATGATTTCCGTTTGTAGCATTGGAGAGTAGCTTTTTGTACTAGACTTTCTCTCTTTTAGTGAAACCTCGTTTGTCTCCCATTTCTGTCCTTTTAATTATATCTGTTTGTCGTCTCTGATACACCTGCAGCATCACGAATAAGCCACATATTGCATACATAGGAGGATTGTCCATCATTGTTTTCCTGTCATTTGTTGGTACTTCTCTTATTGATTACAATGAGCTATTTGTTGATTGCTATAATGAGCCACAGTTAGGCTAAGGGAAAATATTTACAATACAGTGGTGAGATAGGTTCGAATATATGGAGCTGAGCTTGGATCTTGAGAAAGGAAGAGGAAAGATTGATGCAGAAGATGGAGATGTGGAAGATGAAATGAATGATCGGGATCTCTCTTTTTAAAAACTTTTATACATGGGCTCAGGCTCGTAATAGAGCTGACACACACACACACACACACACACACACACACACACACACACACACACACACACACACACACACACACACACACACACACTGATGAGACACAACACTTAACACAGCCACTGAGCTTGGGGAAAGTGCCGTCACTAACGTCTCTTCCTTGGATACTCTGGGTACCAGTGACGTCATAACTATGGCACCACTTTTCTCACCGTACTCAGCAGGGCATTTCCTCAAGAGGAATTTCCTCCTCCCCATGGATGCCAACCGTTGGGGATTGTCCGTGCTCTCCCTTTTCAAGCAAGGAAGCAGCACGTACCATTTTAAAGTCTTTGGTATGACTTTAACTGGTCCAAACCGGATGGGTGTTTTTTATGAGACACCATCTCCTTACTGGATGGCCGTTGGCTCCTTACGGGAGCTCATCCGCCCTTTGCCAGGTGTTGTTTTTATTCCTGGCATGGTGTCACAGTCACCCTCCCCACTAGCAATTCCAGTGAGGGGTGTCGGTTTAGTCACCGACAACCCGACATAAAGCTAAGGGGAAATATTGCCCCTTATTGTAATTCGGCCTCTGAGGGAAAGGAATGATGATATCAGGAAGTGGGCAGGATTAAGGGACATTAACAGTAAAAGCACAAGGAGGTTGCTCAAGTGCACTGCATTGGTTTGGGGGCATGCCCTCAAGAGGGAGGAGGGGATGTTGTCAGGCAGGTCTTCGATGTGTCATGCATTGGCAGGAGAAGGAGCAGATCAAAATTGAGGTGGTGGAGAGGGAAATGAGAGAAGTGGGGGTGCACAGAGAGGATACTCAGGATAGGGTGGTGTGAAGAGGGAAAACTCATGCAATAAGGTGGAATTTATTGAGACAATGAAGGTAGTAGTTGTAGTCTCTGATACATCCTCAGTCTCACAAGTAATATAATCGACATATTGCATACACAGGAGCATTATACATCATTGCTGTCTTTTTAGTCATTTGTTTTTTAGTTCCTTGATACTTTTGCACCCTCACAATTTTTCTATACCAGCAAAAGTACCGGGCGCTGCCCGGTAACACGGAGTCGCTTCCTGATGGAAATATGAAGAGGAGGGAGGAAGGGTAGGAGAGGGAGAGGGAGGGAAAGAGAGGGAAAGGGAGAGGGAGGAGAGGATGGGCGGAGGTGAGGAGGGGGGGAGGAGAGAAGGGAGGGGGAGGGGAAGGGGAAGGGAAGGGGAGTGGGAGGAGAGAGAGAGAGAGGGAAGGGGGAGGAGAGAGAGAGAGAGACTTTTTAGACTTTTTATTACAAAAATATAAAAATACAAGCCAGTCGGTGAAGATACTATTCAATACAGGCACAATAATCAAAAATACAGAAAAGAAAAAGAGATAATGACAGGAAATCAAAACAGTACAATGAACTAGAAAAGAAAAACAACAACAGAAAAACCGACCACACACTGATTCAATCCAAACAAACCAACAAATCTATCATTAATTCATTCTCCTGCACCATGCAGATCCCATCAAAACACCAGATGTTCATAAACTCATCAATACATTTCTTTCGTTCAGAAACACAAAATTCAAGTTTGAGTCTTGCAGATATCAAGGCATTAAAAAAGAACAAGACATCACATTGCCCAATCGGCTTTCCTTTCAGTTTTTCCTTCCTCGATAAAAAAATTGCCATTTTCGCCGTGGCCACTAAAAACAAAAACAACATATGTACATGTTCTTTCATATCATTGAAACCAAAAATAAACGATCGCAGAGCAAAAGTGATCTTCATTTTTCCAGCCATGTAGTTCAGCCATTGAAATAAAGGCACAAGCCTTGCACAATCAACATATGCATGGAACACATCCTCTGTGTAAACACAGAATGGGCAACACGTAGATGTGGGCGCAAAATGACTCACTAATTTATTAGACGGAATGATGATCCAGTGTATCATTCGCCACTGGAGATCACCTGTCCTTTTGCTTACCAGCTTACTGTATATTGATTCCCATGCAGGCTCAGATGGGTGTCCTTCCGGCATTAGCCCTTTCCACCTGGCCACTCCATTTAACGGTGAGTTCCCAAACAGAAACGCAGTGCATAACCGATACAGGTCTTTACTACTGCATTTCTGAAAAATGTTTTGTCCCTCACTAATTGGGGGCAAGTCTCCGTGACTAGGCTGTACCAATAAACCAGGAAAATGCCAGTCATTGGATGTCACCAAAACTTCTTGGGTCCATCTTAGTCCAAGTTGGAAGCTTTTCTTTACTATTTCCTTTAGGACTCTTCCAATTATTCTGTTTGACCATATTCCAGTCATATCAGCTATCTCTTGCACCGACTTCCACCCCCAACCAGAATCATGGCGGAGGTCCAACACTTTGATTATGCCCGCTGTAATAAAGTGTTGACAAAAGTCTCGGCTTCTTGGAATTGCAGGAAACAGCGGGTTGTAAAAAAGGGGTTCTTCCACAAACATGCTTGTAGCATAGGTTTCTTGCTGGCGACTAGTCGAAAGGCTTTGCCAGGCATTCAGAAGGCTCTGATAGAATGATGGTAGATGAGATGTGTCGACATGTTGGAGTTGGACTAAGAAAAGTTCAAGGCCGTATCCGAGCCCACTTGCTTTTCGCAGCACGTGATAGGCCAGAAGTCGGCTTGGCAGTCGTTTCTTGTTCAGCAACTGCTGTATGGTACACAGCCGAAAAGCCGTGATACGACTTTTTATGTCGATCAGTCCCTGGCCACCTTCAGACAAGGGGCTACATATGACATTTGGTAGTAACCAATGGTGACCACTCCAAAAAAAATCCACGAGTATCCTCTGCACTGCCTTTAGTAGTGCCTCTGGCGGCTGAAGGCAGATAAACCTATGCCACAGGGAAGAAGCCACCAAATTATTAACCACTAGAACCCTGCCTTTGTAGGAAAGGTGGGGCAGAGCTCGTTTCCACAGTCCGTCTTTTTTTGACATGCTCAACAATCCCGTCCCAATTTTTGAGGACGTAATGTGGAGATCCCAGGAAAACCCCAAGGTATTTGACTCCGTCTTCCACACATTTTAACTTTGTTGGTAGATGCACAGGTGGTACCAGCACTCTTCCAGGTGGAATGTTCTTGAGACAGGGAATCCATAAGGCCTTACTCTTGTTCCAGTTACACTTCAAAGAAGAAGCGAGGCAAAAAAGATTTAAACATTCAACAAGTGCTGGGATATCACTCTCCTTCTTAACAACCACACAGACATCATCTGCATAAGCCGATACAACTACTGAAGGACTCCCAGGGGATACAGTCACTCCTGAAATATTTTTCCTAAATAAAATTAGGAGTTATTCCATTACCAAGGAAAATAATAACCCAGAAACCGGGCATCCTTGTCTCACCCCTCTTTGAACCTGTACCGGAGAGCTGAGTTCGTTATTTATTTTAAATAAACTAAATATATTGTTGTACAACAAAGTCACATAGGCCCTAAAATTGACACCAAAGCCACATGCTTCTAGCACACGATACAAAAAAACATGATCCACACTATCAAAAGCCCTTTCCAAATCAAGGAATATTATCCCAAAATCTTTTTCCAAGCAATCACATTCCATTAAATCTCTATTCAAAAAAATATTATCATAAATAGATCTGTTTGGGATGCAGTAATTCTGATCATGGTGGACTAGATCACCGATTACCGTCTTCAACCGACTGGCCAACACTTTTGACAATATTTTGTAGTCCGTACATAATAACGAGACCGGCCGCCAATTCTTTATCTGTCGTAGATCCCCAGTCTTTGGAATCAGCGACACCACTGCTCTTCTGAAGCTTAGTGGGAGTTCTCCAAGCACCAAGGAGGATTCCAGGACATTCAATAATTCAGGGCCCAAAAGGTCCCAAAAAGCCAAGAAAAATTCTGCCGGTAGGCCGTCAATCCCAGGAGCTTTCCCCGAGTCCATTTCACTTAGGGCCTGCGTTAGCTCAGGCAAAGTAATTGTTGAATCCAGGCCCAGGCACTGAGGCTCAGTTAGGGATGAAAGGTGAGGAGTTAAAAATTCCATGGTTTGCTCACAAACATTTTGTTTTGCATAAACTTTTGAAAAAACTCTCTAATGCACAACCTTACATCTCCAGGGTTGGCAACCATGTTTCCCCTAAAGTCTTGTACAGAGAAAATGGTTTTGGGTGACTTATTTACAAAATCCATTTGGAAGAAAGATTTACTCGGGGTGTCTGATACCTTTAAATTGTTTATTCTTAATCTAATTAACAGGCCTGCTGCTTTCTCCTGAATCAGCTCTCTCAGTTGAGCCTTATTTTCAACCAATAATCTGTGGTCTCTTCTGATATTATCTTTAGCCAGTTTACACTATACCGTATAATATCAGCTTCTAAACAAGCCATTGTTATATTTTTTACATCAGTTTCATTTGAAACAAACTGCTGACAAAACACTCTAATCTGAGCTTTTGTGTTATCCCACCATAATGCTAAAGAAGAGAAAGAGGGCTTTTTTGAAAGTTGGATGACCCAAAAAGCATGGAAGGCATCTTTAAACAAAGCATCTTCGAGAAGACTGGTATTGAATTTCCAGTATGCACTTTTGCGTAAGGGTTGAGGGAAAAAGAGGCCCATGGTAACTAAATGATGATCAGAAAACAAAGATGGAAAATGATTTGGAGAGATAACCGCATTCCTGAACTGTGAGTTTTTGTACCAATGGTCAAGTCTAGCGAAGGTCATTCTCCCATTGGCACATCGTCCCCATGTATACTCAGATTTTTTGGGGTAATGCAGCCTCAAGGCATCTAGCACACCCACTGCCGAAAAATAATTTAACAAATCAGTACTACCTTCGGGATGAGGTTCTGCTGTATTTCGGTCTATACTGGGATTAAAGGTGCAATTAAAGTCACCCCCCATGCAAATACAATTATTGAGATCTATCGACTGCATGTGTCGAATTAAAGATGAAAAGAACGCTCTTCGTTCCACACCCTCACTTGGTGCATAAACGTTGAATAGTGTAAACCGAAAATTATTAATGACCAGTTCCAATGAAATAAACCGGCCTTTAATCACCTCCTGGAAGAGGCATGACTCAGGTACGAGGCCTGGTCTGAGTAAAAAGGCTACACCAGCAGAAGAAGAGGACATGTTACTAAAAAAACATTTTCCTTAAAAGAGGCGACACCAGTCGTACTCCACATTTTGAATTATATGGGTTTCCTGGAGTAAGAGTACATCAATTTTCTTGCGCTCAAATAAACTTTTCACCTGAACCTGGCGGTTTTGGCTTGCACCTCCGCCGTTCATATTTAAGGTTCCAAAGGTGATTTTTTTTCATGGATTATCAAAAGGCGTGAGCGGTTGTTGGGAAATCTCGCTCCCTGCTTTTGTAACAGCCTTTCTAAGCCGATGAAACAGCGACCTTGTTAAATGAAATTCATCCGGCCTCCTAATTATGTCCTTTGCAGCCTGGATGAATGAAATTAAATCAGGAAAATGATCTTTTACAATCACATTTCGGTGTCGGTAGGTGTCATTCAGAAAAGAAATAACAAGTTGAGGGGCTATGGACGACTGATACGATGAAGATTGAGACAACTCAGTCATCTCAACTTCATCCTCTGATTCTGACAAATCAGAAACAGCTCTGCCCGGGTCACATATATCAGTCTGCACAGTCCCTATTTTGATTCCAGCCAAGTCCGAAGATTTGCTGGAATGTTCTATGGTAGAGTCATCTTCACTCTGGTACCCGGGACATTCAGTAGGAGCTGAAATCTCGGCTTCACCCTCCTGTAGGGAGATGTTCACTGGCTCAGTTGACTAACCAGTGTCATGATTTAGATCTTGCATTGGTAAAGAGGAGCTTGGGGCTGAGACATTCCCAATCCGCTCGGTCTCAGCAGGTAGTGAAGGTGGCGGCTCACTCATGAGCTCACCATCATCTTTAGTCTCACCATCTACTTTTTCTCCCAAAATTTCGGTGCTGCCCGATAATGTTTCAGAATTAATTAATTCGGGTTCCTTCTCCCTGGTGTCAATACAGCTTGTGGATACCTGAGAAAGACGTTCCAGGGCATCTGCACCCACACTGTCTTTATCCAACACTACCTTTTTCAAAGTAATGTTGGAGTTACAAGCACCAGGTGCTCTTCGTTTTTTTTGTCACCACAATGGGATTTTCTTCCATCTCCTCACTGCATGTAGCATCTGCCACCACAGGTGGGTTATCTGGGATTATTTCATTATTTACCGAATCAGCGGTGTTGTCGTTTTCACTAAGACGAACAGGAGTATTATCCCTACTCCTCGAGTGTGAGGGAGCGGCGGCAGGAACCGTTCGGGTATTTCGGTTTGCCTTGTTTCGTACGTTAGAGACTGGGGTGTTATCTCTTTTACAATCAGCGTCACTATGACCTGCTTCACCACACCTTACACACGATACCTTCGGACAAAACCTTTTCACATGGCCAAAAGCTCCGCAATGAAAGCATGTTAATGAGGCCGATGACGCATACATCTGGTACTCATGGTTGTTCACCTTTACCTTGAACGTGATGTTTAACCCCGTGTCATCGCCTCGATCCGGAAGCACCATATACACCTGCCGTCTGAAGCTCATCACGTGTTTAACACGTTCATCCTGAGACCGGAGCGGAATCATTGTGATTTTCGACACAGCTGTTCCGTATCGGGACAAAACGGACATCAGCTGGTTGCAGGTTATAAATGGGGGTACGTTAGATATGACGACCCTCATCGACGGCGTGTCCATAGGCGACGCCAAGACAAAGAGACCTGTCTCTGTGGTTAAACCCGCACTAACAACATCGTGAACGAACTTTTTATCGGACACAAATACAACAACTTTTTGATTCATTCTCGACGCTGCTCGTACATTCTCACAACCGATTATTTTCCCCACCGACAAAACAATGTCCTCGGTGGAAGTTCCTTCGGGTGGAACACACACAAATGCATGCTTCCTTGTTAAGTTGTCGAACGCCTCTAACCGAGAGCGTGCATTCGCCATCCCAGCAAATTAACACCCCCCACTTGTCCGAACCGGACAAGTAGGTACCAAACCGAAATAAATCAAACTAGAATAAATAATAAACGTGCATTATAAGCACAAAAAGGCTTACAAAGCGCCGTCGAAGCCGGTAGGCCGCACCCAAAATGGGCTCGCTCTCAATCCTCTCTCTCTCGAAGACAAAGGTGCAGAACGGATGAAAACACAATGCCGAAGCACACAGGATGGAAAAGGAGAGGAAGGGGGGGCAGGGGAGGGCGGGAGGGGGGGCAGGGGAGGGCGGGAGGGGGGGCAGGGGAGGGCAGGAGAGGGGGAGGGGGGAAACTCACAATGGACTCACCAAAACACAGAGCAGTTGCTCACAGCCGCCATGACGCCACACCCACCACAAACGGCCTGGAGAGAGAGACTTTTGAAGTCCTTTTATTATCAAAATAATACAAAAAAATGTATTTATATCTTTACACCAACCATAAATACATGAAAAAGCAATGAAACGAAAAGGTTACAGAAGTATCACGGCACACAATTTGCCAAAATAAACCATTAACTTTATACAACCTACAAAAATATTACCAGTTGGTTCTCACGAACCTCACACAACCCTTCATGACACCAAATATTGGTGAATTCATCAAGATTGTTTGCATACTTATAGAAACAAAACTCGAGTTTAAGTCTTGCTGACACGAGGGCATTGAAAAACACCATTACATTGCATTCCCCGGCAGGTTTACCGTTCAATTTCTCCCTTCTTGAGAGATATATTGCCAGCTTGGCTGTTGCGACAATAAACCTCATTAACATATTTTCCTTGCTCGACTTGGCATTAAAGCCGAAAATAAAAGAACGCAATGAGAAAACAACCTTCATTCTGTGTGCCACAAGATTAAACCACCGAAACAAAGGAACCAATCTCACACAATTAATGAAGGCGTGGAACACGTCCTCCGTACATATGCAGAATGGGCAACATGTGGATGTAGGAGAGAAATGGTTGATTAACTTATTGGAGGGGACTATCCAGTGGATCAGTCTCCATTGGAGATCACCAGATCTTTTACTTACAAGCTTGCTATACATGGAGTTCCATACAGGTTCAGAGGGGGGTCCCACAGGCAACAGTCTCTTCCACCGGATTACTCCATTTAGCGGCGTATCCCCCAGCAGTAACTTGACACATGACTTGTATAGCTCTTTACTGCTGGTCTCTTGAAAGGGGCTTATCTCCATGCTAACCGGGGGTAAGTCTTCCAACTTGAAGTGCACCAGTAACCCAGGAAAAACCCACTCATCGTGCAATGGTTCGAGCTCGTGGGACCAGCATACTCTCAGCCGTACCCCTATTCGTATCACCTCTCTCAACACTTTTGCAGTCACTCTTTCGGACCGAATTCCTGCTAGCTCGGCTACTTCTCGAGCTGATTTCCACCCGCAACCTGAAACTTGCCGGAGGTGCCATACTTTTGTGATGCCGGCAATTATGAAATGCTGGCAGAGGTCCCTACTTTTGGGTTTGTTTGGGAAAAGCCGATTGCAGAACAGAGGCTCTTGTGCAAACATATGGATGTCGTAGTTGTCTTCTTGATGGCACACTGTGAGGTTCTGCCAAGCATTCAACACACTCTGATAAAAAACAGGCAGAGGAGATGTGTCAACTTGTTGAAGCAGGACCAAGAAACATTCGCGGCCATATCCCAGCCCGCCAGCTTGCCGCAAAATGTGGGTGGGCAAAACATGGTTTGGTAATTGCTCTTTAACCAAAAGTTTTTGCACAGAGCATAGCCGAAAGGCCATTATACGGCTCCTGATGTCGACCATACTCTGGCCACCCTCGGCCAATGGACGGCATACAACGTTTGGCCGTAACCAGTGATGCCCTCCCCAAAAGAACTCCAACAGTTTCCTTTGCACTTCATTCACCAAGCCTTCTGGTGGTTGCAGGCACATGAATCTGTGCCACAAGAAGGAGGCGACGAGGTTCTTGACTACCAAAACTCGGCCCTTATACGAAAGGTGAGGCAGGGCTCTCCTCCATCTACTCAATCTCTTTTTTATGCGTTCAGCAACACCTTCCCAGTTTTTCTGGCCGTACTTTGGGGATCCAAGGAACACTCCAAGATAGCGAACACCTTCATCCACCCACTTTAAACTTGCAGGAAGGTGTATTGGCAGGTCTTGCGCCATTCTAGATGCACTGTCCCTGACAGAGGGAACCCATAGCGCTTTGTTCTTTTCCCAGTTGCACTTCAACGAGGAAGCTAAACCAAACAAATGTAGTCACTTAGCTGGGGCTGCAATGTCGTTATTGTTTTTAACAATGATTGCAACATCATCAGCATACGCCGATACGACAACTGGAGGATGATCAGGAGATATACTCATTCCAGAAACGTTATTCCTTAGTAACACGAGAAGTGATTCCATTACAAGGGTGAACAGTAAGCCGGAGACAGGGCAACCTTGCCTTACCCCCCTTTGAACCTGTATGGGAGAACAAAGCTCATTGTTCACCTTAACTAAACTGAATATATTGTTGTACAATAAAGCAATATAAGTTCTGAAATTATCTCCAAATCCACAGGCTTCAAGCACATGATTCAAAAAGACATGATCGATGCTATCAAAAGCCTTTTCTAAATCAAGAAAAATTATACCAAAGTCATTCTGCACACAGTTGCCATCTATGAGATCTCTAATGAAAAATATGTTATCATACATAGATCTACCTGGAATACAATAACTCTGATCTGGGTGAACCAAATCGCAAATTACCCTTTTAGCTCGATTCGCCAAAACTTTTGAAAGGATTTTATAATCAGTGCATAGTAGAGAAACAGGTCTCCAATTCTTCATGTGTCGCAAATCACCAGCCTTTGGAAGAAGGGACATCACCACTCTTCTCAAACTTAAAGGCAATTCTCCATGAGTCAGTGATGATTCAAGAACATGCATCAGTTCTGGACCTAATAGTTCCCAAAATTCCACATAAAATTCAGCCGGCAGACCATCGATTCCAGGGGCTCTTCCCGAGTCCATTCCAGCCAGGGCTTGCGTTAACTCCTCGAGCGTAATTGGCGAGTCCATATCCAGCCGCTGGGACTCAGTTAACGAGGATAGGTGAGAGGTTAAAAGTCTCATTGTTTCATCACAAACAACCTGTTTTGAAAACAGTTTGGAAAAGAAGTCTTGAACACATAACCGTCTGTCTCTGGGATTTACAACAACAGCTCCGCCAGGATTAATTACAGAAAAAATGTTCTTGGGTGCTTTACTGACAGAGTCCAGATGAAAAAAAGCTTTACTAGTCGTGGGGCGGCTTAGCCCAAATATTCAAAAGAATTGTGCATTTTGTGAAACAAGCACCAAATTTGGCACAAATGTACATTAATATGTTGCGAACATTTTCAGATATTGGGCCACTTGAAATTCCGTAATTTTTTTTTTCAAATTTTTTCAAATTTCGTAATTTCAAATTTTTCGGGTGACACCGTCACAATTTCGGTCTTCGAGGCCGGCCGATAGGCAAAGTGTGACCAGAAGGGACGAGGTTCTCCTGACCACGTGGCCCTCGATCTGGGAAGCGAGAGGCATTCCATTAGTGGACGCGCCCCTCACGCCCGACTTTTGGGCGGCCCCGGCAGGCCGTTTGTTTTGACGTTCCGTGACAGGCCCCGCACCCCCACCTCCGGGCCGACCGGAAGCTTGTGCTGAGTACATCATACCTGAACAACTCAGTGAGGCAGAACACAGCAGTGCACACCAGGGTGACCCCTTCAGTGCATAAACCAATTAACCTGTCCACTGCAGGGCATATAGAAATGAAGTTATTTTCTGCATATAATAATAATATAAGTTCAGTTCTATATAACAATTTCTGTTATCACCACTACCACTACAACTACCACTACTACAAGCTTTGTCTGGAATTTTGTGGACTAACAGACAAACAGACATACAGACAAGCTGGGATCAAAACATTACCTCCTTCCACCATTGAGTGTAGAGGTAAACATCATGGAAATTATATCATGCCCTAGATTTAATTCATGTTTACCCGTGTATTTGCTTCACTGGTTCACAAGGTCTTTTGCATACATGTAATTCAGACTCTCGTCTTCATTGCTGACCACACAATGTTCGCAACATATTAATGTACATTTGTGCCAAATTTGGTGCTTGTATCACAAAATGCACAATTCTTTTGAATATTTGGGCTAAGCCGCCCCACTATATCGGCCGGCCTCGAAGACCGAAATTGTGACGGTGTCACCCGAAAAATTTGAAATTACGAAATTTGAAAAAATTTGAAAAAAAAAATTACGGAATTTCAAGTGGCCCAATATCTGAAAATGTTCGCAACATATTAATGTACATTTGTGCCAAATTTGGTGCTTGTATCACAAAATGCACAACAGGTTTGCTATGCTGCTACACTATAGGGGTATCTAAAACCTTTAAGTTCTTAACCCTTAGTCTGAGCATACCCTGCTGCTTTCTCCTGGATTAACTCTCTCAGCTGAGTCTTCTTTTCTAGTAATAACTGGAAGTTATTATTTTCTTGGTTCCAGAAATTTCTTCTTCCTCACCACACATATTATTTCTTCCAGAAACTGGAAGTTTCTTGCATTATTATTTTTAGCAAGTTTACCTTCGAGCTGTACAATGTCAGCTTCCAAACAAGTCATTGTTACATTCTTAACATTTGTAATGTTTGCTCTAAACTGTTGACAAAACACCCGAATCTGGGTTTTCGTATTGTCCCACCAAAGATTAACTGAAGAAAAAGAGGGCTTTCTTTGGATTTGATTAGCCCAGAAAACTTGGAAGGCTTCTTTCAATAGACCATCTTCTAGAAGACTGGTATTAAATTTCCAGTATGCACTTTTATGTATTGACTGAGGAAAAAGAAACCCCATGGTTACTAGATGATGGTCTGAGAATATTGACGGAAAATAATCCGGAGAGACTATAGCGTTTCTAAAAGGTGAGTTTATATACCATCGGTCGAGTCTCGCAAAGGACACTCTTCCTCTGGTGATACGGCTCCAGGTAAACTGAGGTTCATTGGGGAAAAGTACCCTCTATACATCTAGCAAACCAACCCGAGAAAGGAAAAGGGATAAATCAGTATATGATTCGGGATGAGGTTCTGCCGAGTTCCTGTCCATTACAGGTTCAAAGGTACAGTTGAAATCACCCCTGATACACACACATTGGTTTAGATCAACTGTCTGCAGGTGATTAATCACAGACGCAAAGAAAGCTTTCCGTTCTGTACTCTCACTTGGTGCGTACACATTGAATAATGTGAAATGGAAATTATTAACCACCAGTTCTAGAGAGCTGAACCTGCCGTTAACAATCTCCTGGAAGAGGATTGACTCAGGTACTAGCCCTGGTCGAAGTACGAAAGCAACACCTGCCGAAAGGGAAGACAGGTTGCTAAAAAAGCACTGTCCCCCAAAAACGCGACACCAATCATATTCTACGTTTTGGGTGATGTGCGTTTCCTGCAGTAAAAGTACATCGACATTTTTGCGCCGAAACAAACTTTGCACTTGAGTTTGGCGGTTTGGGTTTGCACCTCCGCCGTTAATGTTCCAAGGTGCCAAAGGTAATTTGCTTCATCCCTTATCAAAAGGCTTGATTGGGTGTTGCGAAATCTCAAGACCGGCTTTTGTAATAATTTTCCTGAGTCGGTGAAACTGTGACCTTGTTAGTGGAAATTCTTTGCCCTTTCTTGTTATTTCCTTTGCTGATTGAATAAATGGACCTAAATCAGGAAATGTATCCCTGATAACTACATTCCGCTGTCTGTAGGTTTCATTCAGAAAGGAGAGTACGAGTTGAGGAGATATCATTGGCTGACTCAACTGAGACTGAGACAACTCGGGCACCTCGTCATCCTCATCAGATTCCGACAAGTCTGACAAGGTCCCTCCAGGATCGAGGATGTCGGCCTCCGTGGTCACTATGGGAATTGTCAGTATCTCTGGGGATTCGCTGGAGAGCTCCTCTGTGCGATCCACGATGCCATGGTGATATTTGTGCTCGTCAGAAGTTGAAGCCTCGGTTTCATCCTCTTGTGGAGCACAATCTACCGAATCGATGAGCGACTCGGTAACACAGTTTTGAATCTGCATCAGTAGAGCAGCACTGTAGAGGGATGAGTCAGTCACTGTCTGCTCGTTCACAGTGACTGATGTCAATGATCGTAATGGTTCGTTCAAGGGTTTATCAACGTATTCAGCGTTGCAACTTATTTCACCCATATAGCAATTTGCGTCCACAGAGTTTGTACACAAACTTTCAGACATATTATCCTCAATTGCAGCACCCGATTCACCATCCTTTTTTTCAAACCCGACGGAAGTATGAGGAACACATTGAGGTGTGTGTTCAGCTACACTGGCCTTCTCCAATACCACCTTTTTTGGATTACTGGTAGAGAAATTTATCAACCGACGCCCTTCGTTTTTTAGAACCAATAATAGGGTCCTCCTCCATTCCTTCACTACATGAGGGAATCGCAGCAAAGGTTGTGCGAGTTGGGGTCGCTTCGGTTTCTGTGACAGGAAGTGAAGTGCGATCGTTTTCTAGACTCGGGATATGCGCATCGATGTTGCTATTGTTCGTCTCACTGCAGGAGGGAACAGCAGGAACCGGTAAACTCACAGGATTAACTCCGGTCGGTTGAATAGGAACACGAGTATTATCATTTTTACAATCGGTGTATGCGTGGCCATTTTCCCCACACTTTGAACACGAAACCTTGGGACAAAAACGTTTAACGTGACCAAAGGCTCCACAGTGAAAGCACGTTAGTGAGGCTGACGAGGCGTACATTTGATACTCCCGATCGTCGGATTTTACTTTAAATTAAATAATATTTAACCCTGTATCATCACCACGATCGGGAAGTACCATGTAAACTTGGCGACGGAAACTCATAACGTGTTTAATCCTCTCGTCTCGGCTCTTCAGAGGGATCATGGACATTCTCGACACAGCTGTTCCATAACGAGAAAGGACTGACATTAGTTTGTCGTTTGATATAAATGGTGGTACGTTTGATACAACGATTTTCATCGCTGGAATATCCATGGGGGACGCTAACATAAAAACACCACCTTCTGTGGTTAAACCTGCACTCACGACTTCGTGAACAAAGTTTTCTTCGGACACGAAAATAACAACTTTTTGATTCATTCGTGAGGCAGCTCGGACATGCTCGCACCCGATTATTTTCCCCACTGCGAGTACCACATCCTCAGTGAGGACTCCTTCTGGTGGAACACACACAAATGCATGCTTCCTCGTTAGGCTATCGAACGCCTCTAACCGAGAGCGTGCATTCGCCATACCAGCGAATTTAACACCCCCCACTTGTCCGAACCGGACAAGAAGGTATCAAACCTAAATAATCGAACTAAAGTAAGTAATAAACGTGCATTATGAGCACAAAAATGGCTTACAAAACGCCGTCAAAGCCAGTAGGCCGCACCCAAAATGGGCCTGCTCTCAATCCTCTCTCCCTCGAAGACAAAGGTGTAGAACGGATGAAAAGAAAATGCCAAAGTACACAGGATGGGAAGGAGAGGGGGGGGCAGGGGAGGGCAGGAGAGGAGGAAAACTCACAAAGAACGCACTACAACACAGAGCGGTTGCTCACAGCCACCATGACACCACGCCCACCACAAACGGCCTGCAGGGGGCGACAGAGAGAGAGAGAGAGAGAGAGAGAGAGAGAAGGGGAGAGAGAAGGGGAGAGAAGGGGTTGGGGGGTGGGGAGGAAATGGAGAGGAGGGGAATGGAAGGTGAAGGGGAGGAGAGAGAGGGTTGGGGGAGCAAGGATGGAGAGGAGCAGAGAGGACGGGAGAGGTGGGAGGTTGGAGCGAGGTGGGGGGTGGGGGGCAAGAGGAAGAGTGACGCCTCACCACACATCACTATGCTATAAACTCTGGAAGGAAGGGGGAGCGGTGAGAAGGGTGGGAGCCAGAGGTGTGTGGAAGGAGTGCACGGCACTTTATTAGGAAGGAAGGAAGAGTGGAGAGGGTATAGAAAGAGAGATAGAGGGGGAGGTGGGGTAGGGGGAGGGTAGAAAAGGTGAGGGGGACAGGGGGAGTTAGCAAAGATAATGATATGCAAGGAGAATGATAGGTTATGATGGCCAGAGACTCTTAAAATTGAGCAAGATTTAAAAAAAATAAGCTGCGGATTTGAGCTTAGCAGCAGTTCTGACTGCTAAAAAGTGTTAATTTGTTCTCCAGGTGTCTACGGACGTCTACGGGTGGACAGCACAGGTGAAGTACACCAAACACAAAAACGGCAACCACAAATATTTAGCTTTAAATAGTCTTCTATAAATGTGAAAATTAAGCAGCAAATCAGCAAAATGTGGAAATCACTGAGAGCAGACAAAATGCCGACTTTACATTTGCAATGATACAGTTTGACATGGCGGCCGTTTGATTTGAGTTCGGAACACGTTTGATTTTTTTTTTATAAGTATATTTTTATAGGTATATTAATATAACTATTAATACAATGAAATATATCACACAAAAATGTTAGTCAATTAAAAAATGGGTACCTAAAAACAAAAAGGGAGCTCTGTCTACTGTGACGCAATGGCATGCAAAAGTAGCCTGAATAGCGTTCACCAAGTGGTGGTTAATAGTATTCAAAAAGGGCGTTATAACACACCCAAACTTCCCCGGCCTTGTGACTAATTAATTAAGTACACAGGCATCTCTCGCTTCATTTGTAGAGCAAGCGGCTTAAGCACTCCAGCAACACTCCTTATCCTTATCTTGTAAGCACTTATCCTTATAACAACCTTATCAACAAATGGGTGATAAGGAACGGCTGGCTTGGCAAGCGATAGCAAGCTGATTGCTTCTGGTTGAAATGGCCGAGAATGTTCGGGACACCACCTCTTAAACACTTTAAAATATACGCAATTTGGGTCCATCATCTAGAGGGAATTTTAAAAACAGATCGCAGGTACAGTGGAGTGACACCCTATCCCATGGAAGTATTAATTAATTTAAAATTTATTATTTAGTTGAATAAAAAAAAACTAACCCCAGAAGGAGAATGACAACCTCGCTTAAATTAATTAATATATACACTTAGTTATAAGAACTAGCAACGGTACCCGCCCTATGGGCGGGGCTTCAATTGTGAGGCCCACTTGAAAAGGCAAAATATCAGAAATTGAATGTTTTTTTTATTTTAAACGATTTATATAAACATCCGTTAAATCATATCACACGCAAATCATCAAAATCTAAACGGTATTTGTAGAATTTCAATAAAAGCCACATCACTGTTCATATCGGTAAATATTATTCCATCGTGTTTCAAATTGTGATCGCGATCTGTTAGCGTGTACACCACCCAAATAGCTATGTGGGATTCTCTCCTGTAGAGATTAAATTTCGTTTGAACTTTGGCTGAGGTCATTATTTACTTTTAATGATGTTTATATACGAATGATGTTTAATGATGTTTATATTGGTTTTGGGTCGTCCTTTCCGCATATCTCGTGGGATTGTGAGTTGGAGAGACGACCGTGATGGGAGGGGGTTGGAATTCTCTCAAGCAGGGATTCAACCGTGTCCTTATAAAAGGTCCTTGTCCGAGGTCACTGAGTCCGATCGGTGCAGCTGTGCAGCGATCGGTGCAGCCGTTTGTGCGGCACCGGGAAAACAACATCGTCACAATGAACGTTATGCGAACGCGAATGTTATGCGGGAGTCCAAACCTGAGAATGCTGGAGACCAAAGCTGAAATTGGAAAAACTAAATACCCTATTTTACTCCTGGAGATCCCAGGATTACCCACCCAAAATATCGTTGCAATCGGTTCAGCAGTTTTTACGGTACCTTCGAACGGACAGACAGAAAGACAGACAGACAGGAGGATGGACATTTGGTGAATTATAGTAAGATTGCTAGATATGGTATATTTTGTCAGATTTCCCTCCAGATTTGGACATTTAATTTGTCTACAGTATCCAATCCTCATATCCGAATCCAGATTTTGATGATATGCTTCAATTTATGTACTGATAATCGATCATGTATCCGAGGCAAGGCACATTTGAATAGGCCGAAACAAAATGGCGGCTTAAGAACCCAGCGATTGGCAGTGGGCTGACCAAGATGGCGGGCCGCCATTTTTGTAAGGCCTTTTCGGGTTTTTTCTTATGAGCACCTCGTTAATCATCTTCAAAAAGGGTGTTATAACACACCCAAACATCCAGTTTTCATCATTGCAATATGTTGGAGGTCCAGGTGTATGCATGGAAAGTTTGGGCCTCTAGGTTTCATGGTTTTGTGGTTATGGAGGAGACGGATGGACGGACACTGCCTTTTATTATTATGAATATTGTCAACCCTCCTTCCGTTCCTACAGCAGGATCTCTCTTTGTGCCTTCAACGAAAAATACCTTCTACACATCCTATGATTTTATCTCAGAATGTTAAATATGGGAATCTTGAAAAGTGCATTTTTCAGAAGTTATGTGCACAACAATCAAATCTCCTTCACGTTCTTTTACAGTGTCAATGCCATCCATGTCAGTGCCCTCTCCCACATCTACATGTCTGCATCTTTCCAACCCGACCCTTTCTACTTGTCCCCCTTTTCAACATCCCTCCACTTCATGTCCTCTCTTTCTGCTTCACCCCTCAACCCAGCCTCTCAAAGCTTCCCCTCTGAGTCTGAAGTCTGAGTGTTTATTCTTCTTTCATGGTTACCAATTAACCATTGGTGGCAATGGGATTTATGATCTGTTATAATGCTGTATAACTCCAGCTGATGTCTTCAGTTGTCGTTATAGTGGGATAAAAGGAGCCAGGTATTATCATAATTTAAACATTATCGTAATTAAACATAAATCAAGTCCTCTTACCTCCCCGTGCCCCGACGACACCTTCCCTTGGCCACAAAGGCCTTCCTAAAAATGTCAATGCTAACACAATAACAAGCACATCTCGCTGAATTACACAAACATAATAATGCGCAGGTGTCTCGCAAACACTCGCTGCTTAAGCCCCTCTCAGTCTCATTACAGGGGAGTATGGCCTACCTGCCGGCAAATCACAATGCATGAGGGCCGAACAACACCGCCTTTATTTTTAGCCTTGTCTCACCCACTGCCCCCCACTCCAACCCCCAACCACTATTCCATCCGCACCACTCCCTCAGTGTCGGCCTGAAGTGGATCAACTCGCTATATCCGGTCTTTTATGTCATATTCTCATTGTTTTCAGACATGTTATGGTGATTATGATTATTGTTATTGTTAATTACTAACATTGTTGGTGTCTCAAATCTCTTGTTATAAAATATTGTTATTGAAGAAGATGATTACCTTGTTGGGGAAAACCCTCTATCTTTCTCCAGTTATTGTATATTCAGGACATGATCTCAGAGCCAATTGTCACAACACGTACAAGACAATGTAGGGACTATCTACATAATACAAGCACGGTAGATGTCGAGGGATTAATGATGATAAACAACATTGAGAAAATAAAATGAAGGAGAGAAGATTTGGGATAAAATGAGAGGGGAAAGGCGAGGGATAGAGAGAGGGCCAAAATGCCATAATTTTGCTTACGCAATATGTAGATGGGTGCAAATAATGTACTTTAAGGAAACATCTGTTTCGATTTACTCATGGTTATAAGCAATAAAGTTTGTTGTGTAGTAACACCCTCCATCCAGGAGTGAGTTGAAAACTAGTTGATTCTAATCAGTTCCACAAACATGGCCTTAAACTATAACGGCATTTGGGAGAGCGCATACCTCAGCCAGGCTAAAGTTTACGTTTTGTATCCCATCATTAGGTCGGATCTGCATTCAGACCTGAAATAAAATGTCATCGCTTGTTATTGTCACCTTACTAACTCATCCACCTAGTTTTGTCATAAGTCGTCCACAACTTTTTGAAATATCATGCTACATATCGTTTTTGGCCCCATCAGTCAATGGTGAAGAATTACTTAAAGAATAAAATTAATATCCAGATTGGGATTCGAATCTTCACCAAAATCGAATCAATTGTTCCTTGCCATAGCCCGGTGTTGGCGTCACAGGTAAGGTGGCTTGCTTGAGATCTCAGGGTCCTGAGTGCAAGCCCCTGTTATTGTCGTTGAATCAACCTCAGGTGAGTTGCCAGCCTGCCATCCTTCTGAGGTCGACAAAATGAGTACCAGCTTACTGGGATGAATAAGCCATCCGAGTGTTCTGTGTCGGAGTGACGATCCGTCCAGGATTGTGTCCATAGCTAAGAAACTGCTTTGACAGCCCTATCATCTGAAGATGCAAAAAGGAGTGGTCTTCTTCTTATTATTCTTCCTTGTCACACACCCAATCTTTACAGTGTACACCATGTAAAACAAGCATTCTGAGTATTGCGCTGCAATACATGTCCCCTACCAAAGTTCAAAGTGCCATAACTTTGTCAAAAATGATCGAATATGCAAATTTATGCATGGTTGATGCTTGTTTTCAATCCTTGATCTGAGGTATGCTGAGACACGTGTGTCACGCCTTGCCTCGTTGATAAGCCCGCAAGGTCGCTCCGTGCAGTGGCCTGCATGTATTGCACTGTGTGAATTATATAAATTATTACCAACTCACGGTCTGAGGTACTAGCGATTCAAGAGATATCCATTTAAAAAATATTTTCGTTTAATTAACGATATCTGCCAAACCACGTGCCCTATCGCAAATTCCAAAAGGACATTTTAGTGCTGAACAGATCTGTGAAGTTTCCCCTCGATTGGATCACAAATGAGGGAGGGGCTCGGTTTTAAAGGTTCATGCTTAAAAACGTCATAACTCTGAAACCATCAGTAATTTATTATATTTTTCGGTTCATGATCAATGATCGATGTGTACATATATGTTGCTCGGCTTGGCTCCGCCCCTCCGGAAAGCGCACGCTGTGTCGCGCTGTTGACGTTCGCGAGACGAGGCTGAGGATGCACAGTGCGGCTTGAGGAGAACTCGAGAATAAACAAGAGATATCCATTTTAAAAAAATATTTTCGTTTAATTAACGATATCTGCCAAACCACGTGCCCTATCGCAAATTCCAAAAGGACATTTTAGTGCTGAACAGACCTGTGAAGTTTCCCCCCGATTGGATCAAAAATGAGGGAGGAGCTCGGTTTTAAAGGTTCATGCTTAAAAACGTCATAACTCTGAAACCATGTGACGCATGACATCATGCTCGCTGACTTTTTTGTTCGTCATGGGTATGCGATTCTGCCTGCAAAGTTTGGCCTCGATCTGTTCAGCCGTTGCAGAGAAAAAGGGGTTTTCGTGTTTTCACGAAAAACAATATGGCGACCGAAACACGTGACCCGTGACGTCAAAATTACCATTAAAATATTCTACAGACCGAGTCCGTCATATGGTGCAAATTTTATCTCAATCGGTCCTATTATTGCAGAGAAATTGGTTTTTAAAGGAAATTAAAACTTAAAATGGCACTGAGTTAAGGATCATCAGAATTATCAGAATTCCCAACGTTCAGAGTGCCATAACTTTGTGAAAAATGATCGAAACGTCGTGAAGTTCGAACTTGATCTGTAACTTATCATGAGGAAACCATGTGCCAAGTTTGAAATCATTACCATTAAGCGTTTAGAAAAAAAGTCCGGAAAACTGTTCTTTGCGTGACGGACTGACGGACTGACAGACGGAGGGACTGCGTGCAAACTGAGTGTTTGCACGCAGTCAAACTTCCCTCCGGTGTCCCCTCTGGTGTACACTGGTAGGGGACTAATAAAGACTCTCTGCTCACCTTCACTCTTTTGGTTCACGAGTTATCAAGTGACCACTATATTCGTCACGTGTATGTGTCTGTCTGTCTGTGTGTGTGTGTGTGTGTGTGTGTGTGTGTGTGTGTGTTTGTGTGTGTGTGTGTGTGTGTGTGTGTCTGTCCACAGCATAACTACCCGATGATATCATCTGATCTTAATGAAACTTGGGTGGGAGGTTGATATCATGATCTAGTTGTGTCCTGCCGAGAGTGGGCGTATTGCGCCCATTGTGGGCGGAGCCACGCCCGAAAAAGATGTCTTTTTAGGGGGTAATCGATTTCAAGCTACATCTTCTCCGAGAGAGTTGGTGGAATCCGACAGGGGTTTCGATATTTGGTTAGGCCAATGTCATGTGTCTAGCCCCACAAAGCTCGATTTTTCTTTTTCTTTTTTTTTCATTTTTTAAATTTTTTTTTTTTTCATTTCATTTTTTACCGAATTTTCGGTATTGTGTAGCTAACTAACCTCATAACTGATTATACATTATTTTCTATCTCATTTCAAGGTCGGTAACCTTTGTTTTGACATTTCCGGGCCTGGCCTGTCCGGGCCTGTTTCGGTTACAGTCCGTCCTTTGTCATTGAATACCGCTCGCTCGTGAACCATCGTCGTCTCCTGACTTGTCATTCCTCTTTTTTCCCACCTCTGGGAAAAACTACCACAATCTTCAATCCCACTCCTCCCTTCAGATCTTCAAAACATTGTTCACAGCAGGAGGAGATGGGGTTTTGTAATCACTTCTCTCTGTGTGTGTGTGTGTGTGTGTGTGTGTGTGTGTGTGTGTGTGTGTGTGTGTGTGTGTGTGTGTGTGTGTGTGTGTGTGTGTGTGTCCGTCCCTCCGGGCCATAACTTTTTACCATTTGAGCTGCTGTCATCAATTTTCACCAAAGCCATATTATGAGAATATGGAGAAGCCAAATTCATAATTTGGTCAAAAGGTCAAAGGTCAACGTCACATAAAATTGTCAATTTTCATTCGATTGACCTGAAATTTAAAGAATTTGCATATTGTGTCACTGAATTGGTTCACCAATCAAAGCTACAAGCCGATTGTGTTTTAGGTCAAAGGTCAAGGTTGCGTAAAATCACCAATTTTCACCCGATTTGGCGAGTTTTTTTATTTTTATTTTTATGTTGAAGGCTCCAGTCACGGACTATATAGTCCTCATCGAGGCCAGGCCTCAAATAAATGAGAAGAAAAGCATATGATGAAGTGTTTATTTTGAAGAAAGAGAGAGTTAAGCTAGCCTGGTAGCTCTAGTTTGAGTGAGACAGAAAGTAAGACCAGCAATCCTGACACGGAAAGTGTAAGCACCACTTTAACGCTCCTAAGTCAGAGCAGCAGTACTAACCTGGGCGGTTGCTGTTTACAACCTGCTATCTATATCTGGGTTGCAAAAGAGGGTTTTTTCAGCAAACCAGTGATCCAGTTATATTGAGATCAGTGCGCTGTCTGATAACCTTTTGAATCGGCCCTCATGGTAGCATAAAACGTGTTCTTTCAGAAGGTCCCACCATTATACAAGGGTATACAAGAAACTTGGAAACACGAGGAGCAGGCCATTGGTCCATCATGCCTGCACTTTATCCACACCACATTCATTTAATCAATCAGTTTATTTACTTAATTTCACTGAGGGGTGGTGGGTGGATTGTGGAGGACAATAGTGAGATGTTTATCAGGGGAGGAACAAACAAACACCGACATCACATTCTTCTTTTGACAAGACCCCCGCACAGACATCACAACCTGCATTCACCCATCCACACCTGAGCGATCCATGTACTACTTTAACCCCCAATTAGTGCGGTATGCAGTGTAATTCCGTAGGATTTTTGTGCGAAAATTGATTTTTTTGCTTTATCTGATTGATTTTGGGTCAATTATTGAAAAATGATGGGGTACAAATTTTCCGACCCCTGTACCCCCTCTGGGGGGTCACTTTCCAAATGTGGGGCACACAAAACAGACCCCACCCTTATCTCCGCTAATAATGAACCGATTTTCACAATCTCAGTGTCATTTTAGGGGTTTTAGATGATACTGAGTCCATTTAGCACACATCCAAAGTCATTGGAAGTGATTTTATGACCCCTTAATGCTCGACTATGCTCGCCTAATGCCCGTCCATCTTGGACAAATGAATGCCCTAGAACAGGATGACCCCACTACATGGAACGCACTGAAGTCTGGAGACTTTGTTGTTGCAAAATCAGAGGTTCCCTTCACTCACTTGTTCACCGACCAGACCCTCGAGCAGGAGATCAAGGAGTTGAAGCGCCATGGTGGGATGGTTGGATTGAGTCAAGATGAAGCGGCACTGGACCGACTTGTTACCACCACACCTCATCTCGCTCACATTGTGAAGCAGTACTTGAGCAGCTTCCCTCAATCCACCAAGTCGTCTGAGCGAAGTGAACACTACCAGCTCTCGGGACATGTTGCTGTGAGGTCAAGTGAAAACGCCCTGAAACTTTGTCAATGCATCGAGTTGCATTGTGCGGGGAATCCTTTCACAGCAAAGTCTCCGTTGAAAAGCCTTGTTTCATCAGCTCTTGTAACCGAACAAGCAAAGGATGATCTTCAGCACTTTCCAGAGAAGGGTCAGCAGCACTTTGAAGAGTTCGTTCATACCAGATTGCTGCCCACATACATACTCTCTGTTTGGGACTCCATGAAGAAGCTAAAGCTAAAGACCTTTTCCAATTGGATGGAAAAAAACAAAAGTTCGTGTGGGTGACAATGTGGTCAAGTTACGCAAGAACGTGAACTGCTCGGCAGATTTCTCAGAAATCCAAGGAAGCCGACCTGAGCTGGTACCAAAACTAGAGGAGACAATCGGCGATTACGAAATGTCAGTGGTGCCACGCTCCCTATTCGCTGTTGATGGATCTCTCTATATTCCGACAGACAAGGCCAGTCTGATGCATGCCGTCGAAGGAGCAATGACGGAACTTCAATCTTCCCCTCTGCCTGATGTAGCAATGGCGGATCGTCCATCCCGAGTCACCCGAGTTCTCATTGTGGACGTCATGGCTGTGCTTCAGTGTATGCAGAAAACGCCAACAATGCAGAAGATTTCGGACCTGTTGGAGACATTCATCAAACAAATTGAAGGGATGATGGTTGGCTATGATGTAGGTAGAGTTGTATTTGACCATTATATTGACGAGTGTCGAAAGAACAAGACACGCGAGAAGCGAGCAGTGACGCCCACAGAATACGAGATTCATCCAGAAATGAAGCTCACCATGTCATTGAAGGAGCTTCTGTCTGCCTCAAGCACCAAGAGTAGCTTGACATCTATGTTGGCCGAGGGTTTAATAAAACACTACTCCAGGAACAGTACCTTCAAGCTGGTCGTTGTGTATGGCATGAAGATCAAGGGCCATGATTTCGAAGAAGAGCATGTACACGAAGAGGTGGACACACTGATTCCTAATCAAATCCTGGCTTCTTTAGCTGATAGCCCTTGGAGGGACATACATGTTTGGTCACCCGACACCGATGTTCTTATGCTTCTCCTCGACCTGGTCTTTTGTGGTCGCCTTGGACCTCAAACTCGTCTCAAGTTTTTAACTGGCAAGGGCGCGAAGTACCGAGAAATTGATGTGGTGGAACGAGTGCAAGTGATTGGACATCGGAAATGTCAAGGACTCATTGGACTCCACAATTTCTCTGGCGCTGATTGTGGTGGGAAGTTTGTGGGTATCACCAAGAAGACCTGGGTTGGTGCCTATATGAAGCTTGACGAAAATGACGAAAATAAACTGCTTCCGAGAGCTTGGTGAAGGTCCTATCTCGACGGAGCTAGTCACTGGTGAACTGTCACCACAGGTTAAAGGTTTGGAGCAGTTTGTCTGCAGTGTGTACTGCTCGGCAAGTCCCAAAACCCTTCCGGCACTGAGGTGGGAGCTGTTTCGCTCGAAAAACTTGGAAGGAGAGATGTTGCCTCCTACTCATGCTGCCTTACTACCCCATATCACACGTGCAAATTACATTGTCATGCGTGACAGGTCGTACTCTACCAACTGTCCGACTCTGCTTCCTATTGAACAAAATGGCTGGAGTGAAAAGGAAGGTTCAGGACTTTATGTTCCCATGAGGTGTCTCATCCTACCCGCCCCTCGAGCTGTGATAGAGCTGACCAAATGTGGATGTAAATCGGGATGCAAAGGGCGGTGCAGTTGCTGCAAGAATGGACTTCCTTGCACTCCTCTCTGTAAGTGCTATGGCGCTGACTGTGGGAATGCGATCAAGAATGATGTAGGCCTACATGACGAAGTGGATGACGATGAATAATCTGTTCTGTAAGTCATAGGTTTCAATAGTAATAATGATGGCCACTAAGACATGATCATGGACTGAAATCCATGAAATATGGAACTCCCCCCCCTCCCGCCCCTCCCCCCCTCATCAAGGGGAGCGGGGCAGAAAATCACTTATAATAACTTTGACAATGTGCTAAATGGACTCAGTATCACCTAAAACCCCTAAAATGACACTGAGATTGTGAAAATCGGTTCATTATTAGTGAAGATAGGGGTGGGGTAAGTTCATGTGCCCCAAGTTTGGAAAGTGACCCCCCAGAGGGGGTACAGGGGTCGGAAAATTTGTACCCCATCATTTTTCTATAATTTGACCCCAAATCAATCAGATATAAACCACCTTTAGAGGCCATTTTTCCCCGCAAAGCGGGGGTTGGCCTTTTTCGGGGACCGTGGTTGTTGTTGTTTTTCGGTCCCCTTTTTGAAGCAATGTTTTACGGCCGGATGCCCTTCCTGACGCCAACCCTTTTTGCCGCCTTTAACGACAAGCAGGGAATTACCAGTGTACTGGTACTCAATTTTCCGACCTCGGAAGGATGACAGGCTGAGTCAACCCCCCTGGCGTTAATTCAGCGATCGACCGGGATTCGAACCCAAGATCCTAGGATCCTAAGCCGGCACCCTAACCGCTAGCCCAACAACACCCAAATCAATCAGATAAAGCAAAAAAATCAATTTCAGCACAAAAATCCTGCCGGAGCTGTTTTCATGACATATCATACTGCACGCACTAAATGCTTCAAGGTTCCAGTTCATTCTAATTCGTTCCAGAGACTGGAGCTGGTCTTCATAGATTGGCAAACATTTCTTTACTTTCCACCATCGTTCATTACATAAATGGTTTGTTCCGTTAAAATACCCAGGAGTTCACGGACAGCTCCTTATTAACAAGTACATGGGGGAATGTGATGATTAACCGGCTTTGGCAAAAAGTATTTTATAAAAATAATGTAAAACACTCACAGTTTTTACCAGAATGTTATAATTCATGGAATAGATATCACGATTCAACTACCATTGCATACACTTTTCAGGGATTTCATAATTTGAGCAATTGTCTCCGGTTTAATTTGCTAGAGAAGACATGCCCATCACGATAATATTATTTCCTCATCATCCCACAACAACTATATATTTTGGCACGTTTATCATATACTAGCAGGAGTACTCAGCGTTGCCCAGCGTCCAAAAAATATTTTTCCCTATTTTTTGTGGGTGCCTAAAACACTTCCCCACGCATATTAAGGAAAATTTATATTCAATATGGTAATAAAACACAGTTTGTGTGTGCGTGTGTGTGTGTATGTAATGTTACCGATAGACTCCTAAACGGAGAGGCTCACGTACTTGATATTTGGCACAGACATGGCCATTGAGCCTGGGACGAACATGGCTGACCTAAAAAATTATTTCATAATATGCTTTTACCATATTTTTATCTCAGCGCGAAATATTATGACCGGAATCTGAGCGGTCGCAGAGCAGCGCGCTGATTCGCTCAGAGCGATCACGTGATGTTCCCTGCCGCCATTAACTCAGTTACGTGTTCGCACGTATTTCAGAGCGAAAAGCAATTGCCTTTTTTCACATTTAAGCGACGAACATTGCCATTCACACCACATAGGTTTTTTTCCCTTTCATCTTTAGATTCATATTTTTTCCCATAACGTAGCGCATTATGGCTCTCTCGAGCTCGAGTTAGCCAATCACCTGGGAGCATGAGGCCACGTTGGCCACGCCCACGACAGGACGCAGAGTTGAAATCGATCGCTCAGAGCGATCACGTGATGTTCCTTGCCGCGCGACTATCTATATATATCATTCAGACCCCTCACAATCGACCACCACCTCCTCCTACAATACTAAATATCACCCAGATCCCTTGGAATCGACCACCACCTCCTCCTACAATACTAAATATCACCCAGAGCCCTTGGAATCGACCACCACCTCCTCCGACAATACTAAATATCACCCAGATCCCTTGGAATCGACCACCACCTCCTCCTACAATACTAAATATCACCCAGATCCCTTGGAATCGACCACCACCTCCTCCTACAACACTAAATATCACCCAGATCCCTTGGAATCGACCACCACCTCCTCCTACAATACTAAATATCACCCAGATCCCTTGGAATCGACCACCACCTCCTCCTACAATAATAAATATCACCCAGATCCCTTGGAATCGACCACCACCTCCTCCTCCTGCAATACAAAATATCACTCAGATCCCTCACAATCGACCACCACCACCTCCTCCTGCAATACTAAATATCACTCAGATCCCTCACAATCGACCACCACCACCTCCTACAATACTAAATATCACTCAGATCCCTCACAATCGACCACCACCCCCTCCTACAATACTAAATATCACTCAGATCCCTCACAATCGACCACCACCCCCTCCTACAATACTAAATATCACCCAGATCCCTTGGAATCGACCACCACCCCCTCCTACAATACTAAATATCACCCAGATCCCTTGGAATCGACCACCACCCCCTCCTACAATACTAAATATCACCCAGATCCCTTGGAATCGACCACCACCTCCTCCTGCAATACTAAATATCACCCAGATCCCTTGGAATCGACCACCACCTCCTCCTACAATACTATATATCACTCAGATCCCTTGGAATCGACCACCACCTCCTCCTACAATACTATATATCACTCAGATCCCTTGGAATCGACCACCACCTCCTCCTGCAATACTAAATATCACCCAGATCCCTTGGAATCGACCACCACCCCCTCCTACAATACTAAATATCACCCAGATCCCTTGGAATCGACCACCACCTCCTCCTACAATACTATATATCACTCAGATCCCTTGGAATCGACCACCACCTCCTCCTGCAATACTAAATATCACCCAGATCCCTTGGAATCGACCACCACCCCCTCCTACAATACTATATATCACTCAGATCCCTTGGAATCGACCACCACCTCCTCCTACAATACTATATATCACTCAGATCCCTTGGAATCGACCACCACCTCCTCCTGCAATACTAAATATCACCCAGATCCCTTGGAATCGACCACCACCCGCTCCTACAATACTAAATATCACCCAGATCCCTTGGAATCGACCACCACCTCCTCCTACAATACTATATATCACTCAGATCCCTTGGAATCGACCACCACCTCCTCCTGCAATACTAAATATCACCCAGATCCCTTGGAATCGACCACCACCCCCTCCTACAATACTATATATCACTCAGATCCCTTGGAATCGACCACCACCCCCTCCTACAATACTATATATCACTCAGATCCCTTGGAATCGACCACCACCTCCTCCTACAATACTAAATATCACCCAGATCCCTTGGAATCGACCACCATCCCCTCCTACAATTCTATATATCACTCAGATCCCTTGGAGTCGACCACCACCTCCTCCTGCAATATATATCTATCTATAATTCCAGTAATCTCTGTCTGTCTGTCTGTACGTCTGTACGTTTGTTTGTTTGTCTGTGACCGCTGTTTCTCGACAACTACCGGTCCGATATACTTGAAACTTGCCAGGTATATTGCTGGGGACCCGAGGATGTGCCTTTTCAAGGTTTCATATTAATCGGACAATTACTTACCGAGCTATGTCCAAAAAACGATTCAACCAATCAGAGAGCAGCGAACGATCGCGTGTGCCGAACGTGGAGGACACACTCTGCCTCGGATGGCACATTTGAGAGCGTATTCATTTATTTCACGTTTGCAAACTATGTTGGCGTTAAACTACGTTTTAAAACTAATAAAAACGAATTTGCGATTCATTCGCTTTCCTGCGCGTTTGTGCACGCGATGGCGATTTCTTTACCAAACTCCAGAAGCCGTTCGCTTTGGACCAAACCATTGCATGTAAATAGAGGGGGGGGGTTCTGTGGTCGTTGCGAATGGACCAAACCATTCATGTAAATAGAGGGGGGGGATTGTCACTGTACTCGCAAGCCGTTCGCCGTTCGCTTTGGCGTTGCGAATGGACCAAACCATTTCATGTAAATAGAGGGGGGGGATATAATTTTAGATAGATATATAGTACGGGCATATATATAGTACGGGCATGCCCTAGTATATATAAAATACAGTTTGTGTGTGTGTGTGTGTGTGTGTGTGTGTGTGTGTGTGTGTGTGTGTGTGTGTGTGTGTGTGTGTGTGTGTGTGTGTGTGTGTGTAATGTTACCGATAGACTCCTAAACGGAGAGGCTTACGTGCTTGATATTTGGCATAGACATGGCCATTGAGCCTGGGACGAACATGGCCGAACTCAAAATATTTGACGATCCATATTTTTTATTCATATTTACCTCAGCGCATTTCAGCGCACGGAATCAACGGAATCAGGGCAGGTAGGCGCTGATTCGCTCAGAGCGATCACGTGATGACGCTATGAACGCTATGACGCTATGAAAAAAAAATCACTATGACGCTATGAAACGCTATGAACGCTATGACGCTATGACGCTATGAAACGCTATGAAACGCTATGAAGCTATGAACGGTATGAACGATATGACGCTATGAAAAAAAAATCGCTATGACGCTATGAAACGCTATGAACGCGATGACGCTATGAACGATATGACGCTATGACGCTATGAAGCTATGACCGCTATGAACGATATGACGCTATGAAAAAAAAAATCGCTATGACGCTATGAAACGCTATGAACGCGATGACGCTATGAACGCTATGAACGATATGACGCTATGAAGCTATGAACGATATGACGCTATGAAAAAAAAAATCGCTATGACGCTATGAAACGCTATGAACGCGATGACGCTATGAACGCTATGAACGATATGACGCTATGACGCTATGAAGCTATGACCGCTATGAACGATATGACGCTATGAAAAAAAAAATCGCTATGACGCTATGAAACGCTATGAACGCGATGACGCTATGAACGCTATGAACGATATGACGCTATGAAGCTGTGAACGATATGACGCTATGGAAAAAAAAATCGCTATGACGCTATGAAACGCTATGAACGCGATGGCGCTATGAACGCTATGAACGATATGACGCTATGACGCTATGAAGCTATGACCGCTATGAACGATATGACGCTATGAAAAAAAAAATCGCTATGACGCTATAAAACGCTATGAACGCTATGACGCTATGAACGCTATGACACTATGAACGCTATGACGCTATGAAAAAAAAAATCGCTATGACGCTATGAAACGCTATGACGCTATGAACGCTATGACGCTATGACGCTATGAAAAAAAAAATCGCTCGCTTTCCCAAGGGGCTCGCTCTCCCCCCGTTCCCCTCCCCTCCCCTTCCCCCTCCGCTCCCCCGCCCGGCAATGCCGGGTACTTCTGCTAGTATGGTAATAAAACACACACTAATCGGGAATAATTCAATATTACCGTACTTTTCACCATAGCTACAAAGTCGCAGGCACCAGAGACCAGTGTTAGGAAAAAAGAAAAAAGGAACAAATTTTTTTTCTTCTAAAATTTCAATTTTGTTGTCTAAAACACTCCCAGGCACTCACTAATGAACTCTTGAAACTTTGACGAAGTTTAGCTTGAAATTAACCCTTTAAAGTTCAGCCATCTCTGAGAAAAATAGCGACACACACACACACACACACACACACACACACACACACACACACACACACACTGGACAGACACACACAGACAAACGCTCTCTTATAGTATAGACTAGAACATAAGACCCGTCGCTTCGCTGACGGACATAGGCCTACCAATCTTTGCTGTCATGGCTAATCTATGGGGGAAGAAAAAAAAGGAATTCCTGGGAGATCCTGCTCTCCATGCAGGGATAAACAACGTCACTTGTTGGCATTTGCAGTTTTCACACGCATGTCCATGTACCCATAAAAAAAAGAAAAAAAATTGGGATCACCAACACTCCCGGGAGTTACCCGAATCCACCGTAATTGGATTTATTGAAATCCGTTAATCCGTTCTCAAGTTATAACACGACAAGCAGACAGACAGGCACGGCTCCTTTTATTACAGTGCATTCAGAAAGTATTCAGACCCCTTCACTTTTTTCACATTTTGTTATGTTGCAGCCTCATGATGAAATCGTTTAAATTCATTTTTTCCCTCATCAATCAACACTCAATACCCCATAATGACAAAGAGAAAACAGGATTTTAGAAAGTTTTGCAAATTTATTAAAAATAAAAAACGGAAATATCATCTTTACATAAGTATTCAGACCCTTATGCTATGACACTTGAAATTTAGCTCAGGTGCCTCCCATTTCTCTTGATCATCTTTGAGATGTTTCCACACCTTGATTGGAGTCCACCTGTGGTAAATTCAATTGATTGGACATGATTTGGAAAGGCACACACCTGTCTATATAAGGTCTCACAGCTGACAATGCATATCAGAGCAAAAACCAAGCCATGAGGTCGAAGGAACTGCCTGCAGAGCTCAGAGACAGGATTGTGTCGAGGCACAGATCTGGGGAAGACTACAAAAAAATTTCTGCTGCATTGAAAGTTCCCAAGAGCGCAGTGGCCTCCATAATTCTTAAATGGAAGAAGTTTGGAACAACCAGGACTCTTCCTAGAGCTGGCCACCCGGCCAAACTGAGCAATCGGGGGAGAAGGGCCTTGGTAAGAGAGGTGACCAAGAACTCGATGGTCACTCTGGCTGAGCTCCAAGGTCATTCGGAATGACTAGGTGTCCGACTTTGCAGTTCGACCCTTCTGCACTTACAACATAAAAATAAGAAAACGTAACATTTGTGAAAACGTAAAGTAGTCTTCGGCACATTTAATGGGAAGAATTTAGTTTCATGACAATCGTTACGACAATGCACTCGTACAAACCTTGGTGGGGTGGGGTGGGTCGTTGTTAATGGGAAAGAAGACAATTTTTACAACTACCTTAGATTTGTGAACAATTATCTCAAATTTAAGGCAGATGTTACAGAACAAATGTTACAACATAATATTGCGATTAATTAAATAATTATGCATTCCAACTTTCTGTTCCTCATATTCAGTGATTTCAACTGTCGTCATGCCAGCTGACAGAGAGCTATAGCATTGCAACAAAGGCCTTCAGTGACCGTGGCTCTGACCCAATGTCTAAACTTCCCAACCCGAATTTCTGCCACTGATATGTTCTCCCAGGAGCTGGTGATGACTAACTTTCCATCCAACCTCTTGTTCCTCTGCCACACTTTGACTCCTCAGACCATGTACTTCTGTGGCTCTTGTGAGATGAGATCGCAACCTCAACACCGCAAAATATGTCTTCACACAGGCCAACAAGAAAGGGCTACATACAAGCGATACACTCACCAAAGGATCGAGGTACTATCTCCACAGCATGTCATATCAATTCTGCCTGGGAATACAACAACAAACAACAACATGCATCGATGTTGGCGATATCCACGATGTTGGCGATAAGGCCATTTTCCCTGCTCGAGCGGGGGTTAGCCTTGCGGCCCCATGACAATCTTCTCCATTTTGCCCTATTTTCTGCATCTCCCCTTGTTAACCCCCTTGCCCGCATTTCTTCTTCCACCATCTTTAGCCAAGTCTTTCTCGGTCTTCCCCGTCCTCTACTTCCTTCTACATTCATTTCCATCACTCTTCTCAACCAGTCACTTTCACCCTTCCTCAACACATGACCAAACCATCTCAACCTGTTCCTCTTCACAGCATCAATCACAGGCTCTATTCCCATCATCTTTCGCAATTCATCATTTGTCTTCCTCTCTCTCAACGATACTCCGCACATCCATCGAACCATTCGCATTTCCACGCTTTCCAACCTTCGTTGCTGCTCTATGTTCATTACCCATGTCTCGCTCCCATAAATCATAACACTTCTCACACATGCAGCATACACCTTTCCCTTCAGCTTTAACGACACTCCCCTCCTCGTCAGCACGCCACTCAATTCCCGAAACTTCTTCCGTGCACATCTCACTCTAGCAACCGTTGCCGAGTCTGATCCACCTTCTCCATTCAGCATGTCTCCGAGGTAGCAAATACTCCTGGGAATACTTTCACAAAATCTTTCTAACGCACCGGATTATCCCATTCCATCTGTGGCTATCCTATCCACCCTCTCAGCCCTCCTCGACTGAATAGTGTGGTGATTGTGTTGCAGTCAAACAGCATGCTTTCTCAATATTGCAAGCAAATCGATTGAGGGCAACTTTAGGTCACTCTGTAAGGCTCACAGCAAGTCTGTGTGTCCACCCTTTGGCAAGTCAAAAACATAATGTTGCAAATCTCAAGGCTGAACTCTCCAACCAGTCCCCTTCCTTCAACTCATGGCGGCACCTTGTCAAGTCTGTCTCGTTGGTTGTTGTCTCCATATGCGGGTTTCAGAAGGTGGAATGGAGCCCTCCCAGGTCTCAAAGTATCCACGTGTGTGTGTATGTGTGTGTGTGTGTGTGTGTGTGTACACGTGTGTGTGCCTGTATATGCATGTATGTGTGTAAGTTGTTATTGGCTGCTGTCTCCACACATAGATGTGTCTCGTGTGTGCTCCCTTTTTATCCCCATGACTCAAATGGCCTAACCGCAGACTCTGCTTAAGATAACTCTGCTCAAGTCTCAGGTTTCAAGTAAACCATTATCTTTCTACCCCTGAGAATGCCAACGAAACCAAACCCCTTCTGATCTCTATCTCTCCTCCCCCCCCCCCCCCCCTCTCTCTCTCTCTCTCTGGATAGTTGTTCAGGTGTGCCAAGGAAGGACTTTATATGTCGGAGGATGCCCAGTCGGTGGCTGTCTTTGGAAGCCAACTTGGAAATGTGGTTTACCTAAGAAAGATCAAGGCGGATAGTGAGACCCTGGAGTTTGATTGATTGAAATTCCTCAAGATAATTGTTAAGAAAGTAGATCGGAGGGTTTGCCAGACGGTCCTTTCAGAGAGGAATAGTAAGAGTGTAATATTTGTCAGGATTGAAGGACATATTCCAAATGTTTGACGAGTTTGTGATTTTTTTTCTTCAATATTTGAAGAGAGGGAAGAGGCCTGTTTGAAGGGTGAGGGATGTCATGGCAGAGGGTGAAGTCAAAAGCAAATTGATAAAGAGGATTTCCAGATAGTCAGAGGGATCAATAATGAAGATCATGAAGAGGACTTGGCCCAGAACTAATGCCTTGGAGCACTCCAGCCTTAACAGGGAGAGGAGATGAAGGGATTCAGTTGAGTGGCACATGTTGGCTACGAGAGGAGAGGAAGTCAGTAAGACATTGGTGGAGTTTGGAGGCCATAAGCAGAGAGTTTGGAGAGTAAGGTTGAATGCCGGACTGGATCAAAAGCTTGAGATATGACCAGAAAGACAGCCTTGATATCATGCCTAACAATGAGGGCCTCCATCTCTTGGTGGGTGAGTGGAAGCAGCATCTGCAGAGTGGAGTGACCTGGTTTAAATCCAAATTGGTGATCTAAGATGAGGTTGATGAAGAATTGGAAGTATTTCAAATCAACTATGATGATGGATTCCATGACGTTGCTGATGATTGGAAGCAAGCTGATAGGCCTGTAATTAAGGGGATCAGTTTTTGCACCTTTTTATGTAATGCCGAGATGTTGGCGGATTTCCAAGCGGATGGAAGATGACCTAGCACAAGTGACAAGGTGAAAAGGGCAGAGAGAGGATGTGCAAGAGAAGCAGAGCAGGGTTTTAGGACATGTGAGCTGTTCATTCATTCCCTTACTTGTTGCATCCACTTGTTTACCCATTGTCCGTTAATTACCATAACTTTCTACCCTCTGTTACCTCGCTTCCATTAACCTCAATTTTGTACATGCAAAACAAGTGATTTTCTTCCTTACCTGAGCTCCTCACCACATACAAGGCTTTCATCCGCAGCTCAATGGAATACTGCTCTCCCCTCTGGGCTGGTGCACCTGCCTCACACCTAGCTCGTCTTCACGCTGTTGAAACCAAAGCATTCAGAATCATTGGAATCTCCCACGATGAAGCTAACTCCAAGGGCCTCTCACTCACTCACCGCAGGCAGGTTGGTGGTCTTTCCGTCTTCTACCGACTCCTCTCTGGCCTTGCCCCCCCCCCCCCCCCAGCTCTCTCTGGGCTCTGTCCCGCAAATATTCCTACAGGTCACACAAGATCTGCCTGCAACCCTCTTATGGTTAAACTGCCAAAATCAAGACTCTCTGCTCACCTTCACTCCTTCATTCCTCTTTTCTCCCGCCTCTGGAACAAACTCCCTCACTCTCTTCAATCCCACTCCACCCTCCAGGTCTTTAAAACAGCTGTTCACCACCATCTCTTATCTTCCCCCATCCAAAACATTGATCTTTTCTATCCCCGCTAATTTCACCCCAATTCCACTTTTTTGAAATACCAATTTCTGTCCTGGAAGTCCTTGGTGTCCTTGTGTTTGATACTTCTGCCACCGGTGTGCCGGTGTACCGGTGTGCACCGGAGGGGACTATAGGCTTGCACGCAGTCCCTCCGTCCGTCAGTCCGTCAGTCTGTCCGTCACGCAAAGAACAGTTTTCCGGAATTTTTTTCTAAACTCTTAATGGTAATGATTTCAAACTTGGCACATGGTTTCCTCATGATAAGTTATAGATCAAATTCGAACTTCACGACGTTTCGATCATTTTTCACAAAGTTATGGCACTCTGAACTTTGGGAATTCTGATAATTCTGATGATCCTTAACTCAGTGCCATTTTAAGTTTTAATTTCCTTTAAAAAAGATTTTCTCTGCAATAATAGGACCGATTGAGATCAAATTTTCACCGTAGGGGGGACCCGGTCTGGAGAATATTTTAATGGTAATTATTACGTCACATGTCACGTGGTTCGGCCGCCATATTGTTTTTCGTGAAAACATGAAAACCCCTTTTTCTCTGCAACGGCTGAACAGATCGAGGCCAAGCTTTGCAGGCAGAATCGCATACCCATGACGAACAAAAAAGTCAGCGAGCATGACGTCATACATCACATGGTTTCAGAGTTATGACGTTTTTAAGCATTAACCTTTAAAACCGAGCTCCTCCCTCATTTTTGATCCAATCGAGGGGAAACTTCACAGATCTGTTCAGCATGTCAGTCTACTAAAATGTCCTTTTGGAATTTGCGATAGGGCGCGTGGTTTGGCAGATATCGTTAATTAAACGAAAATATAAAAAAATGGATTGTTGTGGAAAACCATTCAGGTCCGCACAACTTTAGTCCAACGGTTTGGTTTAATTGCATTTAGATCATCAGATCATTCCTGTAAGTAGAAATACACAATAAGCATACGATGCGACATCTCATAAAGCCATTCATATCAGTCAATGCAAGCAAGCTAGATATTCTATAAAGGCGTACCATTAACGAGGCTACCGATGTAACATGTCACAAGGGAGAAGTCTCGGAGCACTGACACAGCAACGGGTCTTATAGTCACGCCCCTAGTGGGGACAACAATGACAGCGAGCAGCGAGCATCCCCACCCGGGTTCAGTACGGATACGATTTCACTACATTCACCCCCCGTCAGAATTATACGGCCGCGTGGCTAAAAGCGAGTGAGCGTCAGCATGGGCGCGGAGTATCAGTCGGCCCAACCGTAGCGGGCCGGGCGGCGAATTTCTCTGCCAGCACGCGTTCGAAATTCCCCGGGTACGGCGTCTCGTAACCCTGTATCCCCGGTGTCAGAGGCGTCAACAGGGTCGGGTGATGAAGGGGGTAACGCCAAGTCGTCGGACCCGGGCAGTCTCGACGGGGGGAGGGTCGGTGGACTATCGGCGATGGGAGCGTCGGGAGAGGTCATAGTCTCATAGATGGGTTCGACCGGTTCGTCCGATTCCCTACTAAGGTCGTCGACCCCGCAAGGGGCAAGATGACGAACGGAGACAGTAGTCTCACGACCATCAGACGTCATCACACGAGCATGCTCAGGATTAGCCTGGAGAATCTGCACTTTGTCCACAAGGGGGTCGTACTTGCTCGCGCGAACTGCCCGTTTAAGGTAGGCCGGCCTGGGCCCAGCGAGCCAACTGGGCAAAGACCGTATACACCCCGAGCTCCTGGGGTGGTGGAAAAGACGCTCGTGGGGAGTTTGGTTAGTTGCCGTACTCAGGAGTGCCCGGATTGAGTTCAACGCCGCAGGTAGCGACCAAGCCCATTTATCGAGGCCCCGGCCGTGGGTCCGGAGATGGAGCATGACGGCCCTCCAGATAATCCCGTTGAAGCGTTCGATCTGCCCATTAGCCTGGGGTCTATACGGCGTGGTGTAACTAGACGCAACGTTGTTTTGGAGCAGATAGCCGCGCACCTCCTGAGACAAGAAGACTGCACCCCGGTCGGTATGGACATAGGCCGGGTAACCGAACATTGAGAACAAGTTCTGTAAGCAACGCATCACCGTGGCAGCAGTCATGTCCGCGCACATATAAGCAAAGGGGAATCGTGAGTACTCATCAACGATAGTGAGCAGATAGCGAGAGCCGCTCGACACCGGCAAAGGGCCCTTGAAATCCATCGCCAAGCGTTCCCACGGGCGTGTAGCCTTCACCAGAGTCCCCATAGGGGGGTTATAGAAACGCGGTTTGATTTCCGCGCAGATAGCGCAGTCGCGACAGATACGGCGGATATCGTCAATCGAGTAAGGGAGATTCCCACTCCGCACGAAATGAGCGAAACGCGTTACGCCGGGATGGCCCGCAGTAGCATGCAGCACCCGTAGGCCCTCCAACGAGGTGATACCAGCACATGTAGTGGGGCGCGATAAGGCATCGGCGGCCTGGTTATCCTTCCCTGGGCGATATTTGATGGTGTAACAGAAGTCGGCGAGTTCGATACGCCAGCGAGTGATTTTCTCGTTCTTAATGCGCTGGGCGTGTAAGGTGTCGTACATGAACGCAACGCTTTGCTGGTCCGTGATGATTTGGAAGCTCCGCCCGAGTAGGTACGGGCGCCATCGCCGAATAGACTCGACGATCGCATACGCTTCCTTTTCAACGGACGAGTGCCGCCGCTCAGCGGAGGTAAGAGTCCGTGAAAAGAAAGCCACGGGACGTCCCCCTTGGGAGAGGGTCGCCGCGATGGCCTGATCCGAGGCGTCACTTTCGAGGACGAACGAGCCGCTCTCGTCGATGGTTGCTACGGCGGCTCGGGCGATGTCGGTCTTAAGACCTTCAAAGGCCGTCAATGCGGCCGAACTCAGGGGAAAAGTGTCGCAGGCCACAAGGGGGCGAAGTTTCGCGGAGAAATTTTGCACCCATTTGGAGTAATGGGCGAACAGCCCAAGGGCGCGTTTCAGGGACGCCCGATCGCAGGGAGGGGCCATGTCGAGCAAAGGTCGCAGACGTTCCTTATCCGGAGAGACAGAGCCATGGGTCACGGTGTACCCCAGAAGATCTATGGTGCGTAGGGAGTATCGGCACTTATCCTCGTTCATAGTTAAGTGATACCGTTGCGCGACCTCAAGGAAGCGCTTCAGATTAGCATCATGGTGCCCTTGGTCATATCCACAAACCGTAAGGTTATCGAGGTAGACGAAAACATCGGTTAAGTGCTCCCGCGCAACGAGGTCATCCATGGCCCTCTGGAAACAAGCGACCCCGTTCGTCACCCCAAAGGGCAATCGTGTGAATTGGTACAACCGCTGCCCCGACTCGAAAGCGGTATAGATACGATCCGCCCTAGAGATAGGGATCTGGTGGTACGCACTACGGAGATCGAGAGTACTATAGACCGAATACTGGGACACCTGTTGCACTAGCGCGTCCATCCCCGGAAGGGGGTAGGCATCCAGCTGTGTAAAGCGGTTAATCGTTTGGGAATAGTCGATCACCATGCGTTTGCGATGGGCCTCACTGCGCACCACTAAGACCTGGGCACGCCACGGCGACCTACTAGGTTCTATGATGCCGTCTTTCAAGAGCTGAGTCGTTTCGTCCGCAATGAATTGCATGTCCGCGCGAGAGTAGCGTCTCAATTTTACCGCGACAGGGGTACAGTCGGAGGTTAGATTGGGGAACAGTGAAAGCGGACGGACGTCCATTTGTGCTAGGGCGCACACAGTTAGCGCGTCGTCCGCCCCCACAACAAGAGTGTCAGGCCCACCGAACTCCATTACCAGACGTCCATGCAGCTTAAGAAAATCGTGTCCTAGCAGAATATCAGCACATAAAGCGGGTAAAACCATAAGGTGTACATCAGGGAAAACCCGTCCCTTTAGCACTAGTTTCAATCGGCATTCCCCTTTTGTGCTAAGCCGGAGTCCCTGGGAAGCCATGAAGATCCGTCTCGTAGACCGCCCGATCCGCCATCCATGCCTGAGCACAAGTCGCTGGTCGATAAAACTATCCGTAGATCCGGTGTCCACCAAGGCCTGAACACAATGGCCCTCAACCATAAGGGGAATAAGGGCTTGAGCCAGGCCAGACGAGGCAGCTGGGAGCGGGACTGAGCCCCCCGAATGGGTCGGACCAGCCTCGCGGGTGGATCCTACACCAGCAGCAGTTTTGCGATCGTGGCCGGTGTCTGCGTTGACCATGGGGAATCCATTATCGTCATCAGAGGGCTTTCCCCAGCATTCCGGTGTTTCGCGATTCAAAATCCGACGAGAAAAGGCCTCCGTAGTATGTGGCATCGCCTTTTGACACTCCTGGCAGATAAAGGCTTCCGTTGTAGCCGAAATCGCCTTTTTCGTTTGGTCGCTTTGACAAAAGGCTTCCGTAGTATTCGAAATCGCCTTTTTCGTTTGGTCGCTTTGACAAAAGGCTTCCGTAGTAGTATTCGAAATCGCCTTTTTCGTTTGGTCGCTTTGACAAAAGGCTTCCGTAGTATTCGAAAGCTGTTTCTTCCCTTGCGTGGCTCGAGGTTTGGCCAAGGACGCGGCCTTTGTCCCCGATGGAGAATGAGACGTTGGTGGCTGTCCGGTGGCGCCAGTCAAGGTTGTCTGCGCGCCCAGCGGGCCGCGGAGAGGGGCCCTCCCCTTCGAAGTCGGGTAAGGCGCTGGGCTCGTGGGTTCTGCTACAAGCCCGTTCAAGGTTGCCGCGCCTGCGCGACCGCGGCTGCGCGAGTCGAAGGGCCGCGAGCCGCGTGCCGATTTCTTGCACACTTTCGCGTAATGTCCCTTTAGCGAGCACAAATGGCAAATAGCGTCACGTGCCGGACACACGACTCGGGCATGACGAGGCCCTCCACAAAAAAAACATGCGGCCCCGCGCAAGGCCTTGGGTCTGCTGGTCGTAACGGCAGCTGTCAGGGTAGGGTCATCCTCCGGAGCCTCCCGGAGTTCAGCAGGCGGATCCACGTCCTCGTCAGTGGTACTCTCCGGCCGGGCGTGTAGTGAGGTGCCCGCCAAAAGGCGCGTGCGATCATAGGCGTTCGATTGCATCCGCGCTTCGGTATACACCGTCGCTTGCTCAACCGCCGTAGCGAAGGTCAGGTCGGTCTTCTCCAAGAGTTTGAGACGTAGTTCCTGGGAGGAGACCCCTGCTATGAAGGCATCTAAAAGTCGATCATCTTTAGCCTGCTCGGGAGTCCGTGGCTCCTTGGCGCTGTCCAGCATGAGCTGCCGGAGCTCCTGGGCGTAATGATCCATAGGCTCGTTGGGCTGCTGCCGCCGCGTCTGCAGCAAATAACGTGCATACACAGGGCTTTTTTCTTTTATATAAAGCCGCTTGAGCTCCGCGATGGTAAGATCATACGTCGTGCATTGAGCGACCGCGTGGTAGACCCGGTAGTCGATTTTTGAGTGTAATATTGCCAGCTTCGCGGCAGGCGTCGGAGCGGTCTCAGGCTCATCAAAGAGATGCTCCAGTTGTCGGAGCCAGTGCTTGAGTTGCAAGCCTCCGTCCGTGGCTTGTGGGTCGGCGCTGAAAATGGACACCGTCAACGTCTTGTTGCCAGCCATGTCAGCAGATCTTAAATGCAATTAAGTGTTGTGGAAAACCATTCAGGTCCGCACAACTTTAGTCCAACGGTTTGGTTTAATTGCATTTAGATCATCAGATCATTCCTGTAAGTAGAAATACACAATAAGCATACGATGCGACATCTCATAAAGCCATTCATATCAGTCAATGCAAGCAAGCTAGATATTCTATAAAGGCGTACCATTAACGAGGCTACCGATGTAACATGTCACAAGGGAGAAGTCTCGGAGCACTGACACAGCAACGGGTCTTATAGTCACGCCCCTAGTGGGGACAACAATGACAGCGAGCAGCGAGCATCCCCACCCGGGTTCAGTACGGATACGATTTCACTACATGGATATCTCTTGTTTACTCTCGAGTTCTCCTCAAGCCGCAATGCTCGCCCTCAGCCTCGTCTCGCGAACGTCAATAGCGTGACACAGCGCGCACTTTCGGGGAGGGGTGGAGCCAAGCCGAGCAACATATATATACACATCGATCATTGATCGTGAACTGGAGAATATAATAAATTACTGATATTTAGCGACTCGAAAGGTTCTTTATCAACAACTTATTTGGATCGTGAACCGGAAAATATAATAAATTACTGATATTTAGCGACTTGAAAGGTTCTTTATCACCAACTTATTTTCTCGTGCTTCTGCTGACCTGTCTGCAAGGCGTATAAATCGAAGTCTCGAGTGCGAATCACAGGTGAGCCCGTCCTGAGGTAATTAGCGAATGGGAACGATTCAGAACCTGTGGATAAATAACCCTTGGTAATTTCCCCAACAGTTTTCCGGACGACAGACTGCCTGGAGGCGACATGTATTGCAGCGCAATACTCAGAATGCTTGTTACTCTGCGCTTGCGAAGCGAATTGCGGGGTTAGGCATTCACTTGCATCCATACATGTGACGTACGTGTGTACATGTGGCGTGTCTGAATTTTTATGCCTCTGCCGACGAAGTTGCCAGAAGTATTATGTTTTCGGGTTGTCCATCTGTCCGTCCATACAGGCTAAACCTCGTTTTTCTCAGCAGCCATATGTCCGATTGAGATGAAACTATCAGGGTAGGAGTGGCACCCATGCAAAATGTTTTTATGATAATTGTGACGTCAGATGTCAAGTGGTATGGCAGCCATCTTGGATTAAAAGCAAATAATTAAAAATATATTTCTCGGAACCTGCTGAATGGAAACATTTTAAACTTGGCACTTTGTCAATACTCCCAATGGGGAACAAAAGCATGATAATGACATCATAGGTGAAGTGGTATAACAGCGAAAAATGTTTTAATCGAATTCCTTATCCTAAAAATCTGAAATTGCATGCACATGATCTATGACCCAATTTTATTGAAATATCAAATTTATGACATCATAGGTCACATGGTTTGGCAGCCATATTGGATTTAACCTAAAACCTTCAAAAAATATCTTCTCCCAAACCACCAAATCGATTGACTCGAAACTTTGCGGGTGTCATTGACTAGGCTTGGCGATTAAAAGATGATCACAAAAACATCATTGGTCACATGGTGTGGCAGCCATATTGGATTGAAAGAAAATATTAAACAATTATATCTCTGAAACCGCTCACCCTATCGATGCGAAATTTTACAAATATCATCTAACACCATTGTTGCATATCGTTGGAAAATAATGATGTCATAGGTCACGTGGTTTGGCAGCCATCTTGGATAGAAAAACGAACCTTATCTAATCAACACGAAACTTCACAAACATGATCCCCTACCCATCCTTTTGCAGAGTGTACATTTTTAAGGTCATATTTCATGTGGTATGGCAGCCATATTAGCCTGAAAGCCGATATTTAAATAAATCCCTTCTCTGAAACTGCTCCGCCGATTGATGTGAAACCTGTCATGTCGGGTAAAAATGTGATACTTGACAACAGCTGAAGGGATTTAGATTCAAACTTGTTTATTTTTAGGACAGTGAACGAGAGCATCTACCCGTTGTGGGACTATGTAGAGGCATATTGGTGACACAGTCACATTGTTATCGTTAGAATTCATTTTCTCGGAAATCGTTGGTCTGATTGACACGAAATTTTACCATAGGAGTGCCTCCCCCTGTATAATTTTTTTTATTCATAATTATGATGTCATAGGTCACGTGGTACGGACGCCATCTTGGAAAAATGTTACACCTCTATATCTCCCAAACCGCTCAATGGAAAAAACATGGCTCATTGTCAAGTCCTCCCCACGGGGAATAAGATATGTTGATGATTATGTTATCTGTGCCTTAATTATGATGTCATAATTCGACAAGTACAATGCTTGTTCTGATCAGTATGATTTTTTTTTTCTGCAACTGTTAGTCCGATGTACACAAAATTTGTACCATAGGAGTGCCCCCTCCTGTAGATTATTTTAATGATATTTATGACATCATAGGTCACGTGGTACAGGCACCATCTTGGAAAAATCGAAAAACGTTGCACCTTTATATCTCCGAAACCGCTCCATGGAAAAAATTGAAACGGGGCTCATTGCCAAGTACTCCCCATGGGGAATAGGTGTTGTTAAGGATGACGGCATTGGTGCCATAATTATGACGTCATAATTCGACAGGGAAAACACTAGTCTGATCAGTTTGAAATTTATTGAGCGTGATCTACGCAACAATTATATTAGAGAATATAAATTTATGATGTAATTGCTCACATGGTCTGAGGCCACATTGGATTAAAGAAAAAAAACACTTCAAAAACAGAAGATTTGGTTCGCACCAAGTTGATTGCGCAGAGTAAGTATCTTACTATAATTCACCAAATGTCCATCTGTCTGTTCGAAGGTACCGCAAAAACGGCTCAACCGATCGCAACGATATTTTGGGTGGGTATTCCTAGAATGCCTGGGAGTAAAATAGGCTATATTGTTTTTCCATTTTTTCCAAGTTTTCCAATTTTCCAGTTTTTCCAAACACGATGGAATAATATTTACCGATATGAACAGTGATGTGGCTTTTATTAAAATTCTACAAATACTATTTAGATTTTGATGACAATTATGAACCTGCCGTGAATGCGGAAGTGGACAGATGACGGCAATGCACGGGTTTGATAATATCCAAATACAACCGTCATTCACTCGTAATGTTAAATCGTTAAACGTTAATCGTGTTAATCATTTTGGTAAAGTATCAATTGATGATTGAAATTTAGTGAATACAATTAGGATTTTGAATTCGTAATTGTATTCACCCAACCATACGGAACTTCACATCAGGATTTAAATATTTGTTTATGTCACCAATGTTGTTAAAAGTTTATTTTTAATATTAATGTTATTTCATTTGTGATTGGAGTTATGCTGTTTGGAATGAAAAAAGAGATATCGAGTTCAAGTGAATGATGAAATGCCATGATGGTTTCTACTTTCTAAACATGAATTCGTGGATAGCCATATGCAGATTCGCCATTGACTGGGTATGGAACAAACGTACCCGTTTGTTTGCCAACGGGTACGTTTTTCATGGAAGACATGACAGTTTTAGACAGTATGTAATAGATGAATCAAGAATTCAATGTCCAAAAACTTTTGTCAGAAGAAGAATCACAAGTTTTAATTCCCGAGGAGGATATCACTTTTGTTTACAAGGAAATACACAGCACGAAAACAATAACCCTTATCAAACCAAGAAAAACATACTGCAATTCACGAAAAGCACATTCCAAGATACCCAACAAAATCCAAGATCAAAGTCCTAAGTGAAAATCCTGGTACAATGGAGATGTACAAAGGAATTGTCATACCAAATCACATAACATGCATAGTGTACAGTCAATATACAGTGTAAACATACAGAATCGACCAACCAAGTGAAACATCCTAATATTTGACGTCAGTCCTGACCTTTATACTAATGCAAAGTGGGAGGAGAAAGTGGAGAGGGAGGAGCGAAGATGGGATTGGTTGCTACAAAAAAGGGGAGGAGAGCAGTAGGATTGGTTGAGCAAAGTGTAGGTAGGAGGGATGAGGGAGGTGGGGATTGGTGGAATGAAATAATGAGGTGGGAGGGGCAAGGATCGAGGGATACAATGTGATTGGTCGAGTCAGAGGGATATCCCGCTGAGTGAGAAGAGATTGAGAAATGCATATTAAAATATCCTTAATGAGGAAGATATGTCCTTCCTTTGTTAGCACCAGGCTCTACGGCGCCAAGATTCTCCCAATTCTGCTTGGAGATTTTCAAGGACATGTAAAGTCATTCACTTCATGTGAATGCAACTACAAAAAACTTTATATATATTTACTAATTAAACTTTAAATATTATCTTAGAAATAAGCATATCAAATTCATCTTTGTCAACCGCAAAACTTATTTTAACACTATTAAATCGAATATCATATAACATTACATTACAAAACCTATATATATTTTGCAGTGGAAGAAAAGTAAACATATATATATATTTTGCAGTGTAAGAAAAGTAAACCTATATATATATATATATATATATATATATATATATATATATATATATATATATATATACACTATCTATATATATATATATACACTATCTATATATATATACACTATATCTATATACAGACTTGGCATTTAATATGGAATATTTTTTTTTTCTTGACTTGGGTTTACTTTCTTAACTCAGTATATCAATCTGGTGAGTTTCTTTTACACTTGGTGATTTATTTGTTAAAAGAACCATGTCACTGATTGTCTGTCGCAGCAAGAAGTCAACAACAGGATTATATCACAGGTGGCGTAGCAAAATGTACGGACAAGTGCATTTGACGATTGGCTTCACAGTCGGGTATACAAGGGTTGTTGCGTTCTGTATTAGTGGAAAACAACTGCTGCACGTCTCCAAACGTTATTGCCGCTTCCTCTGGAGATGGTCCGTCAACTCGACAATGCTGTTTGTCATAGAGTGGTGGCTTTACGAAATTACAGCATGAAAGAGCGTGCTATTGCTCGGCAGTATGGCATCACTCAAGGTCAGGTGTCAAAGATCCTGAAACGAAATGCTCAGAGGGGTGTCCCTACTCCAATACCGAGGCCAGGACGTCCCCGCAGAACCACAAGGAGGGATGATCGCCAGCTGCACTGGTTAGTCCGCAATGGCCGTACCAAGTCAGCTAATCGGCTGAGGGCTGAGTGGCAGCAACTGACAAATGTGCCTGTATCCAGAAGGCGAGTCAACCAACGACTGGTTCAAGCAAGCTATCGTGCCAGGCGTCCCCTGAGAAAGCCACGCCTGACCAGACAACACAGCCAGCGCCGATTGCAGTGGGCCAGAGAGCACCGTCAATGGCAGCCAGGACACTGGACTCATGTGACCTTCAGTGACGAGTCTAGATTTCTGGTCTATCGTCAAGATGGCCGTGTCCGAGTGCGCAGACAAGTGTATGAAGCCTACAACAAAGATTGTATAGTGCCAAGAGTCCAAGCTGGAGGTGGTGGGGTGACCGTTTGGGCTGCTTTTCATGCAGGGGGCAAAACTGACCTGGTTGTTCTGAATGGAAACCTGAACCAGTTCAAGTACAGGGCCATTCTGGAAGAAACATTGCTTCCATTTGCTCGTGCAGCCTTTCGAGGAAACTTTGTCTTCCAAGATGACAATGCACGGCCTCATCGTGCTCGCATGATCCAACACTTTCTTGCTGACCGTGGTGTAGAGCATATGGAGTGCCCTGCCATGTCCCCGGATATGAATCCGATAGAGAACTTGTGGGCAGAATTAACGTGTCAAATCGACAACTTGGACCAGCAGCCGACCTCTGTGCGTGAATTGCAGAAGGCTATTGTAACTGCATGGCAAGCGATTCCTGTCCAAACCTTGGCAAATCTCGTGAACAGCATGCCTCAACGTGTACGTGCTCTCCTGAATGCTCGTGGGGGTTACACGAAGTACTGAACTGTAATTTCACTGTCGGTAATCCCAGTCGTAATTTAACTTTTGTTTTTGTTAAAAAAAATTTTGGCTAATGTGCAAAATAAAGAGATACTTCTGGAAAACGCACAGAAGTTTAACACAGTACTATCCATGAATTGAGTTCGATATCAGTTTACATCACTTTCAAGGATCAATTTATTTTTTTCGAAATGTCAAATGTGGTTTTTGTTTCTTTTAAAGGTCACATTAACAAAATCTAGAATAATTTCAACATAATTCCAATGAACTTTTGGTTCTAAGACATCTTGAAAAGTAAGTTCACCCCCACAAAAAAATATTCCATATTAAATGCCAAGTCTGTATATATATACTGTATATATATATATATATATATATATATATATATATATATATATATATATATATATATATATATATATATATATATATATCTATAATTATATATGTATATATATATATATATATATATATATATATATATATATATATATATATATATATATATATATATAACAAAAGATTTACTGAGAACGTCTTGGGCCAGAATGCCAGAGAAAGCTACCCGGATGGAGTAAACCTACATGCAATTGTATGAATTACAGGTATATTATCTCCGAACCGTTGTTCAGTTTAGTTTTGTTTTAAAACTCAATACTGCATGCAATTTTTTATAGTTCTATACACAAATTTTCAAAACTAGTTATTAGATTAATTTGTCAGTGGAAATAGAGTAAATCATCCACTTCTATTGTGTCAGGGAACTCTTTGTCTAACTCTGCAAATAATTACCAAGTATTTTGCATTTACTTATCAAAACAATGGTAGCTTTAGACCTCGTACTGAGTTGATTAGTCACAACGAAAGAAACTTGTTTGCCAAGCGCAGGACAAGCAAGCATCGATAGTAATTAGTTTTACCAAACAATGGACAGTTCTGAATACTAATTTTACTCCTCTCAGACATTGTGACGCCAGCTGTCAGCCGTACCAAGAAAAACAACATTTTTACTTATGAAACTCATGGAACTTCAGTAAGACATACTAAATCCAACATTACATTATTTCCAAAAAACATCCCATCTGTATATTACCCTTAGTCATAAATGATTTTACCATGAAGAAGAGATCTACCAATTTCCTTTAATGAAAGCAAATTTGGTCAGTGCCAGCGATAATTAATCTACACAAAATTTGGTCGCGAGGTGTACAGGTCCCAAACACGATTTTTATAGGTTGGAGCTCATAAAAATTACTTGATTCATAGATAAATTTTACACTTCCACAACCTTCACGAACTTGCTGTCCATGTCTGACATGCAACTGAAGGTGCTACAGGAATGTGAAATTTATTGGTTTCATGCTTTAGCATTCGCCATTTCTGCATTGTCTGTTTGCTCTTGGCCTCCCACCCATGCGTAGCACGGGTACCTCACTAGTTCTATGAATACCATCTAGTTCTGCATGTGATCGATGTGTAGAAATTATGGGTGCATGAATTTCATCTCGCGTGTGGTCATACGGTGGTTACATGCATCATGGCAATCCTCCATCTCCATTACGCTCGACGAACATGGCGAAACGGGAGTAAAGGTGGATGTTCCACCAAGACGCAGCCAATGCCTAAAAGCTGGTTGAAAGTCTTGGCGGGTAAACCTGTCATGAAATGTTGATTTTCAGGAGACGAAAATACCAATTCTTTGGTCTGACCAGTGCCGTGGTTAAACAAAATGATTATTCCACCGGCAAAGAGTGGTCTAAAATGGCGGAAGAAAAGAAAATAACCCCGAGAGGTAGAAAAGTTTGTCGGGTTATTGTGAACAGCAAGTGGGTGATGAAGTAGCACTCTGCTGATCATCCCGAGGGAAACCAACAAACAGTAAAATACAAATTTTTTTTTTTTTTTTTTTTTTGTATACTGAATCGAGGCTCGTGAAAGAGCTAACATTTACTTCACAAACAAATCAACCAGACAAACAAAATATATAAAAAGAGGGAGCGGAAAACAAGATGGGGAGAGAAGGGGAAGCACACAAACACAACATTTGAGAGCAGGGAGATGTGTGGAAGGGAGAGGGCTTGGGGGGAGGAGGCGTGGGAAGGGGGGGGGGGGGGGAGGGAGAAGTATAAAACACAAGGACACCAAGGACTTCCAGGACAGAAGTTGGTATTTCAAAAAAGTGGAATTGGGGTGAAATTAGCGGGGGTAGAAAAGATCAAGGTTTTGGATGGGGGAAGATAAGAGATGGTAGTGAACAGCTGTTTAAAGACCTGGAAGGTGGAGTGGGATTGAAGAGAGTGAGGGAGTTTGTTCCAGAGGCAGGAGAAAAGAGGAATGAAGGAGTGAAGGTGAGCAGAGAGTCTTGATTTTGGCAGTTTGACCATAAGAGGGTTGCAGGCAGATCTTGTGCGACCTGTAGGAATATTTGCGGGACAGAGCCCAGAGAGAGCTGGGGGGGGCAAGGCCAGAGAGGAGTCGGTAGAAGACGCAAAGACCACCAACCTGCTTGCGGTGAGTGAGTGAGAGGCCCTTTGAGTTAGCTTCATCGCAGGGAGATTCCAATGATTCTGAATGCTTTGGTTTCAACAGCGTGTAGACGAGCTAGGTGTGAGGCAGGAGTACCAGCCCAGAGGGGAGAGCAGTATTCCATTGAGCTGCGGATGAAAGCCTTGTATGTGGTGAGGAGCTCAGGTGTGCCAAGGAAGGACTTCGCACGACGGAGGATGCCCAGTCGGCGACTGGCTTTGGAGGCCAGATTTGAAATGTGGTTTTCCCAGGAAAGATCATGGCAGATAGTGAGACCCAAAAGCTTGAGTGACAGAACTCCTTGGAGAGGATTATTCAGAAAGTGGATGGGAGGGTTGTCCAGTCGGTCTTTTCGGAGAGACATCGTAAGAGTGTGAGATTTGTCAGGATTGAAAGACATGTTCCACTTGTTTGCCCAGTCTGTGATTTTGTGCAGGTCTGCAGAGAGTGAGGAGGCTGCAGACTGCCGATCTGAGGGATGAAGAATGGAGCGACAGAGAGTAGAGTCATCAGCAAAGAGATACAGAGGTACAGAAACCCATTCAGGGCCACACGTTGACTACGACTAGAGAGGAAGTCCGCCAGCCATGCGTGGAGATTTCCATGGATACCAAAAGAGGAGAGTTTGGTGAGCAGAGCGGGGTGCCAGACCGTATCGAAGGCACGTGATATGTCAAGGGAGACTGCTCTAATTTCCTGTTTGGCATTGAGGACCTCCATCCATTGTTGAGAAAGCAGAAGCAGCATGTCCAGAGTCGAGTGTCCAGGTCTGAAACCAAATTGATGATCAGAGATCAAGCCATTGGAGAAGAGGAAAGATTTCATATCTGAAGCAATGATGGATTCCATGACTTTGCTGATAATTGGGAGAAGGCTGATTGGTCTGTAGTTGCTGGGATCTGTTTTTACACCTTTTTTGTGCAAAGCGGTGATGTTGGCAGATTTCCAAGCAGATGGAACATGACCTTGAGCAAAAGAGAGGGTGAAGAGAACAGAGAGAGCGAGTGAAAGAGCGGAAGAACAGGATTTTAGGACCCGTGGGCTGATGCCGTCAGGTCCAGTTGCAGAATCCGAGTCGAGGGTTGACAGAAACCTTTCCACCTTGTCAGGAGGAAAGGACACAGAGTCCAGGAGCAGCTGGGTACGACTGGGTACGGTGGGTACAGAGAGGGATGGGTTTGGGACACAAGATTTAGAGGCAAACACAGAGTTGAGGCATTCAGCTTTTTCACGTGCAGAGTCAGCCGTGTGGCCATTTGAGGTGAGGGAGGGGATGGAGGGTGAACAAACACCAGAAACAGATTTGACCAGACGCCACCAGGATTTGGAAGAGGGAGACAGATAAGAGAGTTCGGTCCTGAGAATGGAGAGATATTGTTTCCTGGCTCTCCTGAGGGTGGACACACACTTGTTTCGGGCTTTGTGAAAGGAAATGAGATTTCCTTCCGTTGGATTTGCTTTCCAGGAGACGAAAGCAAGTTGTTTCTGGGCAATAGCCTCACCACAAGATTCCGTGTACCATGGACGGGAGGAAGGGTATGACAACAGAAGACGAGATGGGATAAATCTGTGCATGAGAGAGCAGTTTGCTTTGGAAGAATTCCCAGGAAGAATTTATGTCAGAGGCAGTAGAGATGGGACACCAGTCCAGATGATTGATGGCTGCTTGAAGACCGTGCCAGTTGGCCTGAGTGAAATGCCAGACTCGTCGACGCTGAGGAGGCTCTCTGAGAATGGTCAGAGAGATGGCCACTTTAACAAGCACATGATCAGAAGAGCCGATTGGAGCAGACGAAGAGCAGCAGACATTTTCAGGGAAGTTTATCTGCTCCATTTCCATATTTATCTGCTCCATGTAATCACGCCCTTTTAGCTCAAAACTCCTCGAGAGTCGAAAGTCTGCGCAACACAGCTTCTTCTTCTTCGCCCTCGTGCTTCTCTCAAGCATTCAGAGTTGATTGGTTGTTCCTGGTTTTATACCATGCCCGCTAGGAGCGCACCAGTAGGTGAGGAATGAGCTTGGTGAATTGATTCTGCCTGCACTGTGTTTATGTAGAAAATTATGCATGTAAAACTAGAAGTTACTACACATGTACACACTCTTACATGAGCCTTAGACCCTAAACACGTTGACATGTTCTGTAAGCATATTTCTACATAACATTGATTTGGCATTGCTTTACACCTTCGGGACAATATACTATCCTTCCCCTTATCGACTGCACATCTTCTTTTGTTTTTTTGTTATTTCCCATATTTTCCCATATTTCCCATATTTAATCCACAACAGTGTCTGAAGACATTTACTTGACCCTGGCTATCCAATTATAAAATGCCAGTTTGGTGTTTTCAACAATACAAGGAGACAATGAATTTCACAGTGAATTTAAAACCCTCCTTTTATGTGCTTGCATTCATCCTTCGAATGAAATTGGACATCCAATTCGATCTGCCTTTGGATATTTGCCATTAATAGTGCTCCTTGCAGCCGCTACTGAGCTTGTTGACTGGGAATGGTCTTCATGCGACAAGATTGTTTACAATGTGCTTAATCCATGGAAATAATTTGGCATTTGGCCACCAACTAACGAAAAGGCTCAATATTTTGGAAGTTGCTTTGAGATTTAATGCTTACTTTTTAATGTACTTACTTTTTCCACATGCAAAATTTGCATTTATGTTTATTTAAATTCTACAATGGACTTCAAAATGTAAATGTTTCATGATATCTGTTATATTATATCACCTTTATCTATCAATATTGTTGAAATGAAGATCAAGTAGCTGTATGTTGAAATATGTTGAAAAAGTCAAAACTTTACATGGGGTGTATTTACTTTTTCACGTGACTGTATATATACAGACTTGGCATTTAATATGGCATATTTTTTTTGTGGGGGTGAACTTACTTTTCAAGATGTCTTAGAACCAAAAGTTCATTGGAATTATGTTGAAATTATTCTAGATTTTGTTGATGTGACCTTTAAAAGAAACAAAAACCACATTTTACATTTCGAAACAAATAAATTGATCCTTGAAAGTGATGTAAACTGATATCGAACTCAATTCGTGGACAGTACTGTGATAAACTTCTGTACGGGTTCCAGAAGTATCTCTTTATTTTGCACATTAGCCCAATTTTTTTTCAACAAAAACAAAAGTTAAATTACGACTGGGATTACAGACAGTAAAATTACAGTTCAGTACTTCGTGTAACCCCCACGAGCATTCAGGAGAGCACGTACACGTTGAGGCATGCTGTTCACGAGATTTGTCAAGGTTTGGACAGGAATCGCTTGCCACGCAGTGACAATAGCCTGCTGCAATTCACGCACAGAGGTCGGCTGCTGGTCCAAGTGGTCGATTTGACGCGTTAATTCTGCCCACAAGTTCTCTATCGGATTCATATCCGGGGACATGGCAGGCCACTCCATATGCTCCACACCACGGTCAGCAAGAAAGTGTTGGATCATGCGAGCATGATGAGGCCGTGCATTGTCATCTTGGAAGACAAAGTTTCCTCGAAAGGCTGCACGAGCAAATGGAAGCAATGTTTCTTCCAGAATGGCCCTGTACTTGAACTGGTTCAGGTTTCCATTCAGAACAACCAGGTCAGTTTTGCCCCCTGCATGAAAAGCAGCCCAAACGGTCACCCCACCACCTCCAGCTTGGACTCTTATCACTATACAATCTTTGTTGTAGGCTTCATGCACTTGTCTGCGCACTCGGACGCGGCCATCTTGAAGATAGACCAGAAATCTAGACTCGCCACTGAAGATCACGTGATTCCAGTGTCCTGGCTGCCATTGACGGTGCTCTCTGGCCCACTGCAATTGGCGCTGGTGGTATTGTCTGGTCAGGCGTGGCTTTCTCAGGGGACGCCTGGCACGATAGCCTGCTTGAACCAGTCGTTGGTTGACTAGCCTTCTGGATACAGGCACATTTGTCAGTTGCTGCCACTCAGCCCTAAGCCGATTAGCTGACTTGGTACGGCCATTGCGGACTAACCGGTGCAGCTGGCTATCATCCCTCCTTGTGGTTCTGCGGGGACGTCATGGCCTAGGTATTGGAGTAGGGACACCCCTCTGAGCATTTCCTTTCAGGATCTTTGACACCTGACCTTGAGTGAAGCCATACTGCCCAGCAATAGCACGCTGTTTCATGCCGTAATTTCGTAAAGCCACCACTCCATGACAAACAGCATTGTCGAGTTGACGGACCATCTCCAGAGGAAGCGGCAATAACTTTTGTAGATGTGCAGCAGTTGTTTTTCACTAATACAGAACGCAACAACCCTTGTATACCCGACTGTGAAGCCAATCATCAAATGCACCTGTCCGTACATTTTGCCACGCCACCTGTGATATAATCCTGTTGTTGACTTCTTGCTGCGACAGACAATCAGTGACATGGTTCTTTTAACAAATAAAACACCAAAGTGTAAAAGAAACTCACCAGATTGATATACAGAGTTAAGAAAGTAAACCCAAGTCAAGAAAAAATATATATTCAATATTAAATGCCAAGTCTGTATATAGTTTGTATATATGTATATATATTTTTTCACAACGGCTGGGGATTTCCAATTCTTTTCTAAAACCTTTTTTCTCTGCGGTGTTGCGCAAATTTTGATACCACATACGTCAAAATCGGACTTACCGTTCAGGTGTCACATGACAATTAGTAGTTACATGTCCTAAAAAAACTGCAATTTTTGCATATGCACAACAAACACAAGGGGTACATGCATTAGGACACTGATGGTGTAAATTACTTGGCCTGTAACTTATAATTTAATTTATTCTGAGTCCCAAGGGAAACCAAAGAACAGTAACATGTTGTCTAAGACATATTGAATAATTATTGAACAATAGAATTAGACAATGAAATATGAATGAATGAGCGTTTTAAGGCCATTTTTCCCCACTAGTGCGGTGGTTAGCCTTGCAGGCCCCATGACAATCATGGTTCCCTGTTTGAGGCAATGATTTTATGGCCGGATGCTCTTCCTGACGCCAACCCTTAGTCGCCTCTTACGATGCGCAGGGATACGGTGTACCTATTTTAAATCGGGGTACACACCGGGATCATTCATCCCAGCAAGCTGGTTCTCAATTTGAAATTGTGGAGATATTTTTCCTTTTCCTCCACGGTTACCTTATAATGCCCTCTCTTGCACAATCTGCTTGTATTATAAACGATGCTTGTTGTTTTCACGAGTTTCACTTTGGCAGGTTTGTGCAGAAAGTCGGAAATGGTTACAACTTTTAAATGAGGGAACAATATTATTGCAGTACTCGTTATTTCGTTCTGAATGTGCATTATATTATGCCATAGAGCAGCTTTTCCCCATTAAAAATGCCATCTGTATTTCTTTGGATGGTCGTGTTCATCTGCCAGAGGCTTCAGTAATTGTTTTTTTTTGTATGCAGACTCGAGGCTCGTGAAAGAGCTAACATTTGTCACACAAACAAATCAAACAGACAAACAAAGTATATAAAAAGAGGAGCGGTAGACAAGATGGGGAGAGAAGGGGAAGCACACAAACACAACATTTGAGAGCAGGGACATCGGCAGATCTGTGGGAGGAAGAGGGCTTGGGGGGGAGGAGGTGTGGGAAGGAGGGGATGGTGGGAGAAGTATAAAACACAAGGACACTGCAAAGACTTCCAGGAAAGAAGTTGGTATTTCAAAACAGTGGATTTGGGGTGAAATTAGCGGGGGTGGAAAAGATCAAGGTTTTGGATTGGGGAAGATAAGAGATGGTGGTGAACAGCTGTTTTAAAGACCTGGAGGGAGGAGTGGGATTTAAGAGAGTGAGGGAGTTTGTTCCAGAGGTGGGAGAAAAGAGGAATGAAGGAGTGAAGGTGAGCAGAGAGTCTTGATTTTGGCAGTTTAACCATAAGAGGGTTGCAGGCAGATCTTATGCGACCTGTAGGAATATTTGGGGGACAGAGCCCAGAGAGAGCTGGGGGAGCAAGGCCAGAGAGGAGTCGGTAGAAGACGGAAAGACCACCAACCTGTCTACGGTGAGTAAGTGAAAGGCCCTCGGAGTTAGCTTCATCGCAGGGAGATTCCAATGATTCTGAATGCTTTGGTTTCAACAGCGTGTAGACGAGCTAGGTGTGAGGCAGGAGTACCAGCCCAGAGGGGAGAGCAGTATTCCATTGAGCTGCGGATGAAAGCCTTGTATGTGGTGAGGAGCTCAGGTGTGCCAAGGAAGGACTTCGCACGACGGAGGATGCCCAGTCGGCGACTGGCTTTGGAGGCCAGATTTGAAATGTGGTTTTCCCAGGAAAGATCATGGCAGATAGTGAGACCCAAAAGCTTGAGTGACAGAACTCCTTGGAGAGGATTATTCAGAAAGTGGATGGGAGGGTTGTCCAGTCGGTCTTTTCGGAGAGACATCGTAAGAGTGTGAGATTTATCAGGATTGAAAGACATGTTCCACTTGTTTGCCCAGTCTGTGATTTTGTCCAGCTCTGCAGAGAGTGAGGAGGCTGCAGACTGCCGATCCGAGGGATGAGGAATGGAGCGGCAGAGAGTGGAGTCATCAGCAAAGAGATAGAGAGGATTTTCAAGAGAGTCAGAGAGATCATTGATGAAGACCAGAAAAAGCACAGGGCCCAGAACACTGCCTTGGGGAACTCCAGCCTGAACAGGAAAGGGAGATGAGAGAAATCCATTCAGGGCCACATGTTGACCACGACTAGAGAGGAAGTCCGCCAGCCATGCGTGGAGATTTCCATGGATACCATAGGAGGATAGTTTGGTGAGCAGAGCAGGGTGCCAGACTGTATTGAAGGCATGTGATATGTCAAGGGAGACAGCTCTAATTTCCTGTTTGGAATTGAGGACCTCCATCCATTGTTGAGACAGCCGAAGCAACATGTCCAGAGTGGAGATTTCCATGGATACCATAGGAGGATAGTTTGGTGAGCAGAGCAGGGTGCCAGACTGTATCGAAGGCATGTGATATGTCAAGGGAGACAGCTCTAATTTCCTGTTTGCAATTGAGGACCTCCATCCATTGTTGAGACAGCCGAAGCAACATGTCCAGAGTAGAATGACCAGGTCTGAATCCAAATTGTTGATCAGAGATCAAGCCATTGGAGAAGAGGAAAGATTTGATGTCCGAAGCAATGATGGATTCCATGACTTTGCTGATTGGTCTGTAGTTGCAAGGATCTGTTTTTGTACCTTGTTTGTGTAAAGCGGTAATGTTGGCACATTTCCAAGCAGATGGCAGATGACCTTGAGCAAAAGAGAGGGTGAAGAGAATAGAGAGAGGTTGAGATAGAGCGGCAGAGCAGGATTTTGGGACCCATATTTTGTACTTTCCTGATGAATTGATGCATATTTTGTAGTTTCCACAATCAATAATGGAGGTTCCACATTAATATTCTTCTGTTTTTTTATGTGGGACCCTCTACGACCTACGTAGTCCTAAAGCTACAGTGTGGAATTTGCAAGCTCGACCTTCTTTTCGGTTGCCCAATGTATGCATTGAGGCCTCAGCTGATGTTCCTGGTGTGCAGAAATGCTGGAGTGAGGTTATTAAATTAATATTCTCTCATTGCATTGTATTATATTGTATCGTTGCCAAACATAAGCCTCTTTCTATAATCGTATATCTGCAAGTGAAACAAAAGTAAATGTGAATACAGTGCAGTATTTGCTAAAGGACCATCTATTTATTGCATAGGCATAAAACGGTTCTGAATTTAGAAGACGAGCAACGACACACATCCTATAGTCCAGGACCTGGCTACGACATGTATGCACATAATTTAGGAGAGGATAACTCAACTGTTATAGGCTAATATGACCCCAAGGAACAACCTGTGATGTGTGCCAAAATCTCTATCCAGGGCGAAAAGCCCGAAAATACAGCCATCTTTAAAACGATTTCCTACTAATATCAGGCATATTCATGATGTACAAAGGCCACTATGAGCCTCCATACATTTTATGATTTTGAGCTCCCTGAATGGCTGATAGTTTGTCTATAATTATACCATAGTGAGGTTTGTCGTGAACACCACCAAGAAAGGTAGTGGAGTGCCCTTTGACCAGGCGCGAGAGCAGTGCTACAATCGGCCTGCCAAAATAAGTGGAGGGATAATTGGTGTCACCAGGAAGAAGGAAGCAGTAGCTCTGTGGGGAATCATCAAGCATAAAAGAAGACCTCCTGAAGATGAAGGATGATGTCGAAGGATGAAGGATGATGTCGAAGGAGAACTCTCACTTCACCACGACTTCAACCCAAGTACCGTAACTAAGATAGTTGGGATGGTGCAAGACATAGAGGATTATCTCCTGAAGGTATGCAGTCCTCTACAAGACCAGGTAGCACTAAATAATGTTCTCACTGGAGAAATTGTGACCAACGTAATCGTAGACAAGTTGTTGTGTCGTGAGATGAGAGAAAGGGGGAAATGAGAGAAACCCATTCAGGGCCACATGTTGACTACGATTAGAGAGGACGTCCACCAGCCATGCGTGGAGATTTCCATAGATACCATAGGAGGGGAGTTTGGTGAGCAGAGCGTGGTGCCAGACCATATCCAAGGCACATAATATGTCAAGGGAGACAGCTCTAATTTCCTGTTTGCCATTGATGACCTCCATCCATTGTTGAGACAGCAGAAGCAGCATGTCCAGAGTAGAGTGACCTGGTCTGAAACCAAATTGATGATCAGAGATCAAGCCATTGAAGAAGAGGAACAATTTCATATCTGAAGCAATGATGGATTCCATAACTTTGCTGATAATTGGGAGAAGGCTGATTAATCTGTAGTTGCTAGGATCTGTTTTTGCACCTTTTTTGTGTAAAGCGGTGATTTTGGCTGATTTCCAAGCAGATGGCAGATGACCTTGAGCAAAAGAGAGGGTGAAGAGAACAGAGAGAGGGAGTGAAAGAGCAGAAGAACAGGATTTTAGGACCTGTGGGCCGATGCCGTCAGGTCCAGTTGCAGAATCAGAGTCGAGGGTTTACAGAAACTTTTCCACCTTGTCAGGAGGAAAGGACACAGAGTCCAGGAGCAGCTGGGTACGACTGGGTACGGTGGGTACAGAGAGGGATGGGTTTGGGACACAAGATTTGGAGGCAAACACAGAGTTGAGGCATTCAGCTTTTTCACGTGTGGAGTCAACTGTGTGGCCGTTTGAGGTAAGGGAGGGGATGGAGGGGGAACAAACACCAGAAACAGATTTGAAAGAGATGCCACCAGGATTTGGAAGAGGGATACAGATTTGAGAGTTCGGTCTTGAGAATGGAGAGATATTGTTTCCTGGCTCTCCTGAGGGTGGACACACTTGTTTCGGGTTTTGTGAAAGGAAATTAGATTTCCTTTCATTGGATTTGCTTTCCAAGAGGCGAAGGCAAGTTGTTACTGGGCAACAGCCTCACCACAAGATTCCGTGTAGCATGGACGGGAGGAAGGACATGACAACTGAAGACGAGATGGGATAAATCTGTGCATGAGAGAGAGCAATTTGAAGGCGAGATGCAAGAGAAACTAAAGACGAGATGCAAGAGAGCAACAATTACAACCAATCAGCAGATCCTCATTGGGGAATTTTCCACTTTACGAAAATAAAACCACATGATGTGGATGATGATCATGATGACGATAATCACAATCATCACCAACTTAAAAAAAAAATGTCGCGCATTTTGACCACAATGTTGCATTCATCAGAGACCACCGAATTGTATAATCCTCAAACACCTGATGTTTTGGAGGACAACATAGGTGAAAGTTATACTACACGCATACTGTGTTAGCCATTAATACCTTCAGGATGGTAATGATGTGCAAAACTGTAAAATGCGAGTTGTTAATTTTCTGGCGTCTCTTATTCTTTGTGATATGTTTCTTTCTTTCTTCCTCTATTTTAATTAAGCCTTCCCCTGTAGGATAGGGGAGGTTTATAGCTGTTGTATGGTTTGTTTCTCCAATTTGAGCCCCCAAATTTAATGGTAACAGAGTTTATTAGACCTCATCCGAGTACTAAACCAGCATTTAGAAAATTATTTTTATTATTATTTTTCCTTCCTGTACTTTGAACATTCCCAATTTCCGAGCTGTATCTCGGAGACGGCAGGGACATTCAAAATGAAATGTTGCATCAATATTGCGAATATAAACTATGTGGGGTTGACTTTGGACCTTGACTTCATTTTCATTTCATGACCTATTTTAAGACATTTTAACATTTTTCACCAAAACTTAACTCAGGCCCTTTGAACTGGAACAAAATTGCCCTCCCGAGATAGCCAAGAGCAAGGTGTGTTTATGCTTCATTTGCATCATACCCCCTCCAGGTTAAAGATCAATGTTTCACACACTCCTAAGAGTATTAAACCACCATTTAGGTTTTTCTCCCTTTTTTCTGCCAATGTCCGAGGATTTTCGGAATGAAATCTCAAAGATCGCTTGGCCTCCAAGATGTTCTTACATCATAATAATAAGCCTGCATTTAAGTTATGTACCTGATATTTGATTAGTGTCCTTGACCCCCTTTTTTGGATTGTGACCTTATTAATTAAAAATACCTTTTTGATCATAACGAATACTTTTCCTCTGATTTTCATGATGTTGAGTTTTATGGAAGGATTGTAGATGGGACCATATTTTCTTAATTTAGACTGCCCCTAAATGTTGAAGGTCAAGGTCATTAGGTGGTCCCCAAAAAATATGGCTGTCATTGGATCGCGCGCCAAAAGTAAGTTGTGGGCAATCGTCAAGGATAACCCTACCTTGATCAGGAGAGGCTTACCCTTGGCAATTGCTTTCTGATTGCATTCTACCACTTGGCATCATGCCCTTTCCCCTTTCGGGACTGCTTATTTGTGGGGTCTACTCGACTTGTATTGACATGTTTAGAGGCCCCAAAAGTTGCTCCTGCAACCAGTCCGGTCCCCCGGTCACCTCCTCCTCCTCCTCCTGATGCCCGCTCATCCCTCCTCCTGTTGTCTCCTCCCTCTCCTCTTTCTCCCCTCATCCCTCCTCCTGTTCACCTCTCACTGTCTTCCTGCTCCCTGCTCACCCATCCTCCTGCTCCCATCTCTTCCTGCTCCCCATTCACCCTGATTCCCACTCACTCTCCCCCTCTGATTTTAGCTAACTTTCCTCTTGCTCCCCCCTGCCCCCTCACCAGCCTCATGCTCTCCCCTCCCCATCCTCCTACCCTCCCCCTTCCCTCCTCCCACCTCTTCACTTCCTCCCACCTTTCTCTCTTCCTTCCCCTTGCCCTCCCAATTATCTTCCCCTCCTCGTCTCCTGCTGCCCTCCTCCCCCTCTCTTTCCCCTCCTCCTCTTTCCTCTCCTCCTCTCTTAATATTATCCTCAGCGAAGTGACTGCATTGCCTGGCAACAGGGTACCTTTGCTAGTACAATAATAAAATTAATTAAAAGGGTGTCGTAGAATAATAAATGTTGCACAGTTTGGAGTGAATTCACTTCTGAGTTATCTGGTTCTTGACTTGATTCTTAGAGGCCATTTTTGATGAAAGCTGCTGTACTGGTATATCTCCTTTGGATGAGGACCTAAAGCAATCTGTTCCATCAACAATCATGTGGATATTAAGGATCCCATACTCTCTTTTGTATTAGTCTAGTAGTAAGACTAGGTCCCCCTGCACCCCCCGGAGATATACTTCTAATCAGTGTTTCTAGATTGGAAAAAATGTGTAGAAAATGACTAGCTATGGCCCCAAGCTGAAAAAATGTCCCACATACCATTTTTATGCAAATTACTGCTGCAAATTTTATGCAAAATTATGCAAATTTTATGCAAATTTTTGATGAGGAGTAGAGTTGAGGGGTCTTTGAGGGCTTCATCGAGGTGCTCTCGGTTGCAAGACTGGGTCATTCTGAGAAGCACAGCAGGGTCAGAGATCATGATGTTCTCCTCCTCAGTGAATCTCTCCATCAACAGCCTCTCCATTGCCTCACACACTGTTTTGAGGCAAAAGAGGGACTTTGCGTAGGCCTTTCCACTGAGAACACCTTTGAGAGATCCACTTGTTACTAGTTGTGCCTCAAAGAGAATCTCTGCATATCCAGAACCACGCATCTTGTGTCCAGTGAGCATCCCGATGTAGTTCATGGATGTGTGGAAGGGTCCAATCGTTACTACATGACTAGCAAATTCATTTGGCCAGCGCCAGATGATGGGAAGGGCTTTCATGCAGACACCCAGATCAAATGTATTCAGGACCCATCTCTGACCCACCTCAGCAGTTGCTGCCTCGGAACGCTTCAGTAGCTCACGAACAACTGCGTTGTCTGTGATCGGTCTGTGCCTGGTGCCTGCATGGCATGGCAATGGCCTGCAGCCTGTGCCTGGGCTAGGGGGTTTCACCTCTGCAACTGGTTCTCCCCCACCCAGCAAATCAACAGTCGACTACTGCACGCCTATCCACCAACCGATCACAGACAACGCAGTTGTTCGTGAGCTACTGAAGCGTTCCGAGGCAGCAACTGCTGAGGTGGGTCAGAGATGGGTCCTGAATACATTTGATCTGGGTGTCTGCATGAAAGCCCTTCCCATCATCTGGCGCTGGCCAAATGAATTTGCTAGTCATGTAGTAACGATTGGACCCTTCCACACATCCATGAACTACATCGGGATGCTCACTGGACACAAGATGCGTGGTTCTGGATATGCAGAGATTCTCTTTGAGGCACAACTAGTAACAAGTGGATCTCTCAAAGGTGTTCTCAGTGGAAAGGCCTACGCAAAGTCCCTCTTTTGCCTCAAAACAGTGTGTGAGGCAATGGAGAGGCTGTTGATGGAGAGATTCACTGAGGAGGAGAACATCATGATCTCTGACCCTGCTGTGCTTCTCAGAATGACCCAGTCTTGCAACCGAGAGCACCTCGATGAAGCCCTCAAAGACCCCTCAACTCTACTCCTCATCAAAAATTTGCATAAAATTTGCATAATTTTGCATAAAATTTGCAGCAGTAATTTGCATAAAAATGGTATGTGGGACATTTTTACAGCTTGGGGCCATAGCTAGTCATTTTCTACACATTTTTTCCAATCTAGAAACACTGATTAGAAGTATATCTCCGGGGGGTGCAGGGGGACCTAGTCTTCCTACTAGACTATATGTGTTGGCCTTTTTGCTGGTATCATTGTCACAAAGACCCTGCTAAAAAAAATATTAACACCACAGGGAAGGGTAGAGCTATAAAAAAAAAACCAAGAGGGTCCTCCAAGGTGGAAAAGAAAAGAAAGAAGATGGGAAAATATAATCAGGCTGGAAGTCAGCAGATGATTGTGCCACAGTTCCCTGAAGCCCCACAGGGGTGAGGAGCTTCAGGGAACTTTGCAGAAAAAACAAGGAGCATTCCAGATGGCACCAAGTGCAGACTATTGGCCCCATCAAGACCTCTTGGAATCCTGTGCTCAGTGTGGCTCCAGCCGCCAACTGGCAGAGAAGGGAATGGAAGCAGTCTCCCAGGGCATGTTGAACATGCATTTCAACGTTACCCTCAAAATGTCAAAGGCAACACAGAACCAGGAACGCAACCCATAAGGAAAAAACCCCCCAATAACTCGCAACCCCCTCGCCCCCCAACCCCATGCGGCAGCGTGCCCCAAGAGCTTGCAACAGAGGCAATGTTCCGTGAAAGGTTCCGAAGGAACAGGTGTTGGTACCACCCTTGGAAGCTGCAGACATCCCACCACCTGTTACTAAATGTTAAAGAGAATAGGATAACAATGTTCGACCCAGCGAATACAAAATATTTTCACATCATAAAAACATTATGACAAACATTGCGACATTAATTATTTATTTTGCAGGAAGTTATCGAAGAACATTATTTTTATAACATTTTTTCAACATTATTACCTCTGCCACCAAAGGTGGATGGAGGTTATGTTTTCACTCCTGTCTGTTTGTCTGTTTGTTTGTGAACAAGATATGTCAAAAAGTTGTGGACGGATTTGGACGGAAATTGGCAGACATGTAGCTTATGTGACAAGCACAAAATGATTAGATTTTGGTGAAGATTCGGTTTCGGATCCGGCTTGTGAAAATTTTAAGTGATTCTTCACTATTGGGAGATTGGGCCAAAAACGATAAATAGCAGGATATCTCAAAAAGTTATGGACGCATTTGGACGAAACTTGGTGGACCAGTTGGGTGTGTGACGAGGATGAATCGATTCGATTTTTGTGAAGATTTGAATATGGATTCGGATATGAGAGTTATTTAATTTTTAAGTGATTCTTCACCATTGGGAGATCGGGCTAAAACCAACATATAGCAGGAAATCTCAAAAAGTTATGGACGGATTTGGTCGAAACTTGGTGGACTTGGTGTGTGTGACAAGGAAGAATCGATTCAATTTTGATTTTTGACTCCAGCGAGTATAATTTTTTAAGTGATTCTTCACCATTGGGAGATAGGGCCAAACGATAGAGCAGGATATCTCAAAAAGTTGTAGACGGATGATTTTGATTAAATGTGATTCTGTATTGTGATTTCCTGGTGTACACAGGGATACAAAACGTAAACTGTTCACCTGGCGGAGGTATGCTCTCTACTGAGTGCCGTTCTAGTTATGATACTGTGTTACAATTGAAATCATAAATGTCAAAATGTTTTGAAAACCTTTTAAGCATGCAAGGTTTTCATGGTGCTTATAAAAGCCAACAAAATAATGTCTTCACGAAGTTTGGCATAATAGCTTTCGATGTTGTAACAACATTATTGCGTTCACTGGAGATGTATATTAAATAATTCGTTTTTTCATACAAGATCTAGGAAGAGTGAGATGGCATATTGTAATAAATAGCACCGCAAAGTGGGCGTAACCCCTCAGCCCATGCATGGTGAAAGGAAGCCGTGGCGGCCATATTGAAAATCGCAGCGCGCCCATTTTCGAAAAGAACCTTCCTCTACTCAACCCCAACACAGACTGCAAACATGGATTTAATCGGACAAGCCGTTCTCCTTGAAATTGACGGAAACCAATTTGAAGATGGCTACCGTGGCGGCCATATTGAAAATCGCAGCGCGCCCATTTTCGAAAGGAAGCTTCCTCTACTCAATCACAACACACACTGCAAAAATGGCCTTAATCGGACAAGCCGTTCTCCTTGAAATTGATGTAAACCAATTTCAAGATGGCTGCCGTCGCGGCCATATTGAAAATCGCAGCACGCCCATTTTCGAAAGGAACCTTCCTCTACTCAACCCCAACACACACTGCAAACATGGATTTATTCGGACAAGCCGTTCTCCTTGAAATTGACGGAAACCAATTTTAAGATGGCTACCCTGGCGGCCATATTGAAAATCGCAGCGCGCCCATTTTCGAAAGGAACCTTCCTCTACTCAACCCCAACACACACTGCAAAAATGGATTTAATCGGACAAGCCGTTCTCCTTGAAATTGACGGAAACCAAAAGTTGACGGATGCCCGGATGCCCGCCTGGACGACATCCATGACGACAATACCCCTTAGCCCATTGGGCTGAGGGGTGAAAACGGGAACATACTCTTAGTTGGGCAATGTGGTCACATATGGATGTACAGTATATGTAATGTAATTACCTCCACCATTGAAGGTGGATGGACCTGTGGTTATGTGTTCACCCCTGTTTGTTAGTTGCAAAATCTAAGATTTTTCAAGTACAGTGTATTGGTCGGTCGACTTTGTTACTAATTGGCAAAAATTATTATTTTTGACAAGCATGTTGATCACTCCGGTTTATGTGTTTGTGTGTGTGTTTGTTTGTTTGTCTGGCCGCTCACTTATACTTGCGTACCGGTCACAATTTTAAACTGATCTTCACGAAACTTCACCAAATGGTGAACTTCGTGGTATGACAAATCCTATTAATTTTTTTAGGTCCAAAGGTGAAAATGTCAACATAGGCGAAAGGTCAACAACTTTTCTTCAAATATCTAAAATCCTCAATTTTCATCCGATTGACTTGAAATTGGAATAGGATTTACATATCAGCGAACTGAATTCACCCACCCACTATTTTTGAGATCAGCATGGGTCAAAAGGTCAACATAGGCCAAAGGTCAACAACCATTTCAAGTTTCTAAAATCCTCAATTTTTATCCGATTGACTTGAAATCTGAATAGGATTTGCATATCAGCTAACTGAAACCAACCACCAACTAATTTTGAGGTCAACATAGGCCAAAAGGTCAACATAGGCCAAATTTCGAAAATTGTCAATTTTCATCCGATTAACTTAAAATTTGAAGATGATTTGCATATCAGGTCACATAATTCAACCACCAATGATTTGTGAGGTCAAAAGGATGCTCCCCTGAGTGCCATTCTAATTTGTTCTCTTTTGCCAAGTGTCGCTCTATGAGTGATTTTTCATTCTGTCTATTTGTTTGTCTGTCTGTCTTTTTGTCTGTTTGTCTGTCAATCACTACAGGTGAAAAGGTCAACATAGGCCAAAGGTCAACAGCTTCATCAAATTTCTAAAATCGTCATTTTTCATCCGATTGACTTGAAAGTTGAACAGGATTTGAATAGTTGATCACTGAATTGGGAAACCAGCTATTGAAAAGGTCAAAGGTCAACTCAAGGTCAAACTTCTAAAATCATCAATTTTCAACAGAAAATAATTAATTTTCATTTCTATTGATCCGAGCTTTGATTAAGATCGTCAATTTAAATCTAAATGAAATGGGCAATTTGATGTATCCATGGCAGCAGTTGTTTTTGGGGTTGGGGTAAATTTTGCAAGTATCGGTCATGCACGATGTCCTGTTTGTTTGTTTGTTTGTTTGTCTATTTTGAATAGGATATCGCAAAAATTTGTGGATGGATTAGGAGGGAATTTATATATATATTTTCAATGGATATCGCGCAGGACAAGGCATACAGCCACTCTAGGTAAGGGGCTAAGAGAAAGTTCGAGAAATATGAGGATAAAGCAAAACAAAATAAATAAATAAATTTAAAAAAACAAAAACAAACAAACATCCAAGACACCGGAAGTAGCAGAGGTCGGATAAAATGCGATTAAACCTCAAAGATGTCAGAAGTATGAATTGACATTCCTGTTAAAGCAGAGTAAATCGTCGGATAATGGGAAGCATGTTACATGTCGTGTATTCCAAAGCGAGACAGCATGAGGGATAAAACGATCTGCATAGCCTTTCGTTCTGCACTTTGGATCAGCTATAGTGTATGTGTGAGCATAGATGGAAAACCGAGTCTTGCGTCCAAACACTCGTATGGGAGGAACCAAGTTAGAAAGTGGAGTGGTGGACAGGTTGGCTGTGTGCCGAGGATGAAATGATTAGATTTTGGTGAAGATCCTGATCCGGATCTGGATCTGAGAATTTTTACGTGATTCTTCACTATTCAATGGTAGGGCAAAAAACGATATATATACCATATTTCAAAACGTTGTGGACAGCTTATAACAAAACGAGTTGGATGAACGGGTTAGGCGACAAGAACAAACGATTCGATTTTGGTTCAGGTCCGAATCCAGATCCGGCCTATCAGTGGGATACAATACGTAAACTGTTGATCGAGGCAGAGGTACGATCTCTCCCGAGTGCCATTCTAGTTGATATTTTATATTTGATGAGATAGATTACAGGGAAGCAAATGATTGAGATTGCATGGGCGTGATGAACTAAATTATCTCGTTCTGAGCTTCCTGTTGGAATAATTTCCATTTACATTGCCAATAGAAAGTTCACAGTGCCCGAATTATTAGTCCCCTATCGGTGTACACCGGAGGGGACTATAGGTTTGCACTCCGTCCCTCCGTCCGTCTGTCTGTCAGTCTGTCCGTCCGTCAGTCAGTCACGCAAAGAACAGTTTTCCGGACTTTTTTTCTAAACTCTTAATGCTAATGATTTCAAACTTGGCACATGGTTTCCTCATGATAAGCTACAGATCAAGTTCGAACTTCACCACGTTTCCTTCATTTATGACAAAGTTATGGCACTTTGAACTTTGGGAATTCTGATAATTCTGATGATCCTGGTGTTTGTTCCCCCTCCATCCCCTCCCTCACCTTAAATGGCCACACGGCTGACTCCGCACGTGAAAAAGCTGAATGCCTCAACTCTGTGTTTGCCTCTAAATCTTGTGTCCCAAACCCATCCCTCTCTGTACCCACCGTACCCAGTCGTACCCAGCTGCTCCTGGACTCTGTGTCCTTTCCTCCTGACAAGGTGGAAAAGTTTCTGTCAACCCTCGACTCTGATTCTGCAACTGGACCTGACGGCATCAGCCCACGGGTCCTAAAATCATGTTCTTCCGCTCTTTCACTCCCTCTCTCTGTTCTCTTCACCCTCTCTTTTGCTCAAGGTCATCTTCCATCTGCTTGGAAATCTGCCAACATCACCGCTTTGCACAAAAAAGGTGCAAAAACAGATCCCAGCAACTACAGACCAATCAGCCTTCTCCCAATTATCAGCAAAGTCATGGATTCCATCATTGCTTCAGATATAAAATCTTTCCTCTTCTCCAATGGCTTGATCTCTGATCATCAATTTGGTTTCAGACCTGGACACTCCACTCTGGACATGCTGCTACTGCTTTCTCAACAATGGATGGAGGTCCTCAATGCCAAACAGGAAATTAGAGCAGTCTCCCTTGACATATCACGTGCCTTCGATACGGTCTGGCACCCCGCTCTGCTCACCAAACTCTCCTCTTTTGGTATCCATGGAAATCTCCACGCATGGCTGGCGGACTTCCTCTCTAGTCGTAGTCAACGTGTGGCCCTGAATGGGTTTCTCTCATCTTCTCTTCCTGTTCAGGCTGGAGTTCCCCAAGGCAGTGTTCTGGGCCCTGTGCTTTTTCTGGTCTTCATCAATGATCTCTCTGACTCTCTTGAAAATCCTCTCTATCTCTTTGCTGACGACTCTACTCTCTGTCGCTCCATTCTTCATCTCTCAGATCGGCAGTCTGCAGCCTCCTCACTCTCTGCAGACCTTGACAAAATCACAGACTGGGCAAACAAGTGGAACATGTCTTTCAATCCTGACAAATCTCACACTCTTACGATGTCTCTCCGAAAAGACCGACTGGACAACCCTCCCATCCACTTTCTGAATAATCCTCTCCAAGAAGTTCTGTCACTCAAGCTTTTGGGTCTCACTATCTGCCATGATCTTTCCTGGAAAAACCACATTTCAAATCTGGCCTCCAAAGCCAGTCGCCGACTGGGCATCCTCCGTCGTGCGAAGTCCTTCCTTGGCACACCTGAGCTCCTCACCACATACAAGGCTTTCATCCGCAGCTCAATGGAATACTGCTCTCCCCTCTGGGCTGGTGCTCCTGCCTCACACCTAGCTCGCCTTCACGCTGTTGAAACCAAAGCATTCAGAATCATTGGAATCTCCCGCGATGAAGCTAACTCCAAGGGCCTCTCACTCACTCACCGCAGGCAGGTTGGTGGTCTTTCCGTCTTCTACCGACTCCTCGCTGGCCTTGCCCCCCCAGCTCTCTCTGGGCTCTGTCCCGCAAATATTCCTACAGGTAGCACAAGATCTGCCTGCAACCCTCTTTTGGTTAAACTGCCAAAATCAAGACTCTCTGCTCACCTTCACTCCTTCATTCCTCTTTTCTCCCGCCTCTGGAACAAACTCCCTCACTCTCTTCAATCCCACTCCACCCTCCAAGTCTTTAAAACAGCTGTTCACCACCATCTCTTATCTTCCCCCATCCAAAACCTTGATCCTTTCTACCCCCGCTAATTTCACCCCAATTCCACTTTTTGAAATACCAACTTCTGTCCTGGAAGTCCTTGGTGTCCTTGTGCTTTATACTTCTCCCTCCCCCCCCCCCCCCCCTTCCCATGCCTCCTCCTCCCGGGCCCTCTCCCTTCCACACATCTCCCTGCTCTCGGATGTTGTGTTTGTGTGCTTCCCCTTTTCTCCCTATCTTGTCTTCCGCTCCCTCTTTTTGTGTATTTTGTTTGTCTGGTCGATTTGTTTGTGAAGTAAATGTTAGCTCTTTCACGAGCCTCGATTCAGTATACAAAAAAAAATCAAAAAAAAAAATCCTTAACTCATTGCCATTTTAAGTTTTTATTTCCTTTAAAAAAGATTTTCTCGGCAATAATAGGACAGATTGAGATCAAATTTTCACCGTAGGGGGGACTCGGTCTGTGGAATATTTTAATTATAATTATGACGTCACTTGTCACGTGGTTCGGCCGCCATATTGTTTTTCGTGAAAACACGAAAACCCCTTTTTCTCTGCAATGGCTGAACAGATCGAGGCCAAACTTTGCAGGCAGAATCGCATACCCATGACGAACAAAAAACTTCAACGAGCATGACGTCATGTGTCACATGGTTTCAGAGTTATGACGTGTAAAAGCATGAAGCTTTAAAACTGAGCTCCTCCGTCATTTGTGATCCAATCGAGGGGAAACTTCACAGATCTGTTCAGCATGTCAATCTAATAAAATGTCCCTTTGGAATTTGCGATAGGGCACGTGGTTTGGCAGATATCGTTAATTAAACGAAAAAAAATGAAAATGGATATCTCTTGTTTATTCTAGAGTTCTCCTCAAGCCGCACCGCGCGCCCTCAGTCTCGTCCCGCGAACGTCAATAGCGTGACACAGCGCGCGCTTTCCGGAGGGGCGGAGCCAAGCCGAGCAACATATATATATACACATCGATCATTGATCGTGAACCGGAAAATATAATAAATTACTGATATTTAGCGACTCGAAAGGTTCTTTATCAACAACTTATTTTCTCGTGCTTCTGCTGACCTGTCTGCAAGGTGTATAAATCGAAGTCCCGAGTGCGAATCACAGGTGAGCTCGTCCTGAGGTAATTTGCGATTGGGAACGATTCAGAACCTGTGGGTAAATAACCCTTGGTAATTTCCCCAACAGTTTTCCGGACGACAGACTGCCGGTAGGGGACATGTATTGCAACGCAATACTCAGAATGCTTGTTTATCTACAAATGTTTTCTCTTCATACTCAAAGTTGTAATCAAATGTCCACTCGCAATGCTGCAGTACTGTATATGAAGGCCAAGAGCCAACTTGGTGATAATACATCGCTTCCCTGATTCTTATTTTCAGATTATGTATTTGATTACCATTTGCCAATTATCTGATCTTTGAAAAAGTTTCTAAAAGGAGGAACTATTGAAATTAAGAACGGCAGTATTAGCCTTTTACACTGCAACTGCACATTTTAAATTGAGCTTTTTAATCTGTAATAACATCAACTCAGCCAGCTATTAATCTGAGCTCCTCAATATTGCATGCAGTCAAAGCTAATTTGTCCCTCTCTGGTTCCTTATGTGCTTCCTAAGCTGTGTTCAGGGCCTTTCCATATGGAATGCAGATTACATGATGCATTTTTACAATCTGGAAGGCCTCACGGAATAGTGCAAAGTGTTTTTTCGATAAATCCACCCCCCGCCTCTTCAGGATCCATGGAGTTAATAATATTTTAAATCTCTATCTTGTATTTAATGAATTGGGAGATAACAATATATTCGGGATCTCAAGCTATACTTACTGCACCGTAACGTCACCATGTGGGAATACAGTGTACTGTACATTGATATGAGCAACTACAGGTACCTGATAGCATGAAGTACTGAGGGAGGTTTTGTTTGTAATCCACATTTTGCACACATAGATGGTAGAACTCTGTTCTACTTCTCTTCACTCAGGACGACTGACATGGTCTTCAAGCAGCCATCAATCATCTGGAATGGTCTGCCATCTCTACTGCCTCTGACATCAACTCTTCCAGGAAATTCTTCCAAAGTAAACTGCTCTCTCTCTCTCTCTCATGCAGAGATTTATCCCATCTCGTCTTCAGTTGTCATACCCTTCCTCCCGTCCATGGCACACTGAATCCTGTGGTGAAGCAGTTGCCATGTAACAACTTGCCTTCACCTCATGGAAGGATAATCCAACTGAAGGCAATCACATTTCCTTTCACAAAGCCCAGAACAAGTGTGTGTCTACCCTCAGGAGTGCCAGGAAGGAATATCTCTCTACTCTCAACTCTCAATCTCTACTCTCAGGTCCCCGAAAAAGGCCAACCCCCGCTTGCGGGGAAAAATGGCCTCTAAAGGTGTTTTTTTTTTCCTTTTTCTCAAGACTGAACTCTCAAACCTGCTTCCCTCCTCCAAATCCTGGTGTCATCTGGTCAAATCTGTTTTTGGTGTTTGTTCCCCCTCCATCCCCTCCCTTACCTCAAACGGCTACACAGCTGACACCGCACGTGACAAAGCCGAATGCCTCAAATGTGTTTGCCTCAAAAATGTGTGTCCCAAACCCATCTCTCTCTGTACCCACCTTACCCAGTCGAACCCAGCTGCTCCTGGACTCTGTGTCCTTCTCTCCAGACAAGGTGGAGAAGTTTCTGTCAACCCTCGACTCTGATTCTGCAACTTGACCAGACGTCATTAGTCCACTGTTCCTAAAATCCTGTTCTTCTGCTCTTTCACTCCCTCTCTCTGTTCTCTTCACCCTCTCTTTTGCTCAAGGTCATCTGCCATCTGCTTGGAAATAAGCCAACATTACCGCTTTACACAAAAAGGTGCAAAAACAGATCCTTGCAACTACAGACCAATCAGCCTGCTCTCAATAATCAGCAAGGTCATGGAATCCATCATCGCTTCTGACATCAAATCCTTCCTCTTCTCCAATGGCTTGAGCTCGGATCATCAATTTGGATTCAGACCAGGTCATTCTCCTCTGAACATCCTGCTTCTGCTGTCTCAACAATGGATGGAGATCCTCAATGGCAAACAGGAAATCAGAGCTGTCTCTCTTGACATATCTCGTGCCTTCGATACGGTCTGGCACCCCACCTTGCTCGCCACACTCTTCTCCTATGGTATCGATGGAAACCTCCATGCATTGCTTGCAGACTTCCTCTCTGGTCGTAGTCAAGGTGTGTCCCTGAATGGAATTCTCTTATCTCCCCTTCCTGTTCAGGCTGGAGTTCCTCAAGGTAGTGTTCTGGGCACTATGCTTTTTCTGGTCTTCATTAATGATCTCTCCGCCTTTGTGGAAAATCCTCTCTATTTCTTTGCTGATGACTCCACTCTCTGCCGCTCCATATCTCAACGCTCAGATCGGCAGGCAGCAGCCTCTTCACTCTCTGCAGATCTGGACAATATCACAAACTGGTCAAACAAGTGGAACATGACTTTTAATCCTGACAAATCTCACACTTTCACTTTGTCTCTCTGAAAGGACCATCTGAAAACCCCTCCCATCTACTTTCTGAACAATCCTCTTGAAGAAGTTCTGTCACTCATGCTTTTGGTTCTCACTATCTGCCATGATATTTCCTGGGAAAACCACATTTCCAAGCTGGCCTCCAAAGCCAGTCGCCGACTAGGCATCCTCCGTCGTGCAAAGTCATTTCTGGGCACTTCTGAGCTCCTCACCACATACAAAGCTTTCTTCCGCAGCTCAATGGTATACTGCTCTCCCCTCTTGGCTGGTGCTCGTGCTTCACATCTAGCTCGGCTTCACGTGGTTGAAACTAAAGCATTCAGATTCATTGATATCTCTCACGATGAAGCTGATTCTGAGGGCCTTTCTCTCTCTCTCACCGCAGGCAGGTTGGTGGTCTTTCTGTTTTATACTGACTCCTCTCCGGCCTTGCTCCCCCTGCTCTGTCTGTGCTCTGTCCCCCAAATATTCCTGCAGGATGCACAAGATCTGCCAGCAACCCTCTTCTGGTGAAACTGCCAAAATCAAGACTTTCTGCTCACCTTCACTCTTTCACTCCTCTTTTCTCCTGCCTCTGGGACAAACTCCCACACTCTCTTCAATCCTTCTCCTCCCCCCAGGTCTTTAAAATAGCTGTTCACCATCATCTCTTATATTCCCCCAATCCCCCATCCAAAACCTTGATCTTTTCTACCCTCGTATAAAACACCCCAAATCTGCCTCTTTCAATCCCCAATTTCTTTCCTGTAATTCCTAGTAGTGAAATTCCTAGTAGTGTTAATTTGCTTTATACCGTATCCCTCTCCCTCTTTCCCAACCCTCCCCCTTCCATTCATCTACCGACGTCCCTGTTCTCTACTGTTGTTGTGCTTGTGTGCTTCCCTATCTTTTCCCCTCCTGTCTCCCGCTCCCTTCATTGTATGTTTTATGTGTCTGTGCATGTTTTCATGTTCAATGTGTTAGCTCTTACATGAGCCTCGATTCTGTATGCATTAAAAAAACTCCTACTACTACTACTAAAAAAACTCCTACTACGACTAAAAAAACTCCTACTACTACTAAAAAAACTCCTACTCCCCCCCTTCTATTCCCCTTCCATTCCCCTTCCATCCCCCCCTGTTCTCATGCATGATCCCCCTTTCTTTCCTCAAACTCCTCCCGTTACTTTTCTCCCCATTTACATCCTCCACCCTCCATCCCCACACATTCACAATTCTCTTCCTTTTCTCAAGGTTATTACTTGCAAAATCAATGGACTCCTAAGACAGTTCTATTACTTTCAAAATCGAAGATTTTTCAAGTATATTGGTTGGTCTTGTGTGTTGTTCTGTACCGTAAACTGGGGCTACTTTGAACATTTTTTGTCTTTCCCATAGAACCCTGGCTAATGTAATAAATATATCTCACTCCTTTCATTACTCAAATAGGGGGACTGAATGAAGCTAATGATAGCATGCATCAAAACTGCTTAGCTGTGCATATAAATATATATATATTTAAAGAAATTAGGTGTTCACAGTAACCCCGCGAATGGGGCTACTTTGAATCTGTGTGAATTTGCTATACATAGTCAAAGGAACCCCTCTGTTGGGGTGTCATTGAACGCTATAACTGTTTTAAAAATAAAATGAATCAAAAACAACATTTCAGAAAACTTTTTAAAAATAATACCGGTACTGGATATCAATTTTGGATTGTGAAAAATTTGAAAATCGGCATAATGAGGAATATGACACCATTTTATCATAAAACTTCCGTTAACAATATTATATTACTTGTATTGCGCTTTACCAAGGCAATACAATCACAAGAAACATGTGAAATTACAGTAATACGGTTCCAATAGTGAAGAACAAATCGACGGAATGGACGGTGCAAAATAACCCTTTGTATAGAGGTCATATCACATTGGGGTATGTGTCCCCACCCTCCCCTCCGACTGCATTTTAAAGTTTTGCAGTTCCTTCGCATTGAATCCTCAAGGTAGTTGCATTGAATTAAAGTCCACCCCTTCTTTCCTCTTTTGGGGGACTCAGCAGTCTAACCAACTGGTTTACAGTAACAATACCCTCATCAGGTACGGATGGCCAAACAAATTTATTGTCAACTTTCTTCGATGACCTCATGAACTTCATAGTGCATTCATCTTCATCGACTATCACTAATTTGGCCACATAGGCTATAATTTGACAGAAGTTTTCACTTGGAATTTTACAACATAATAGTTGCCAATGGATGGTAGCCTACTATGTCATCTGGCAGGACTTCCTCTTCAGACTCGATGCTATCACTTATCTGATCCTCGCTTTCTTCTACTTCGCTTGATTCTGTCTCTGCGTCATCAATGCTGCCATCATCACTCTGTGACCCATGACTGATTATGTCATCGATGGCATTGCTGGTTGGTTCCTGTAAGTCCTCTGCACTTATGCTTTTCCCCGGCTCTACAGATATTTTCTTCCTTCTCTTTTTGGGGGGATCTTGCTGGTCTCCAACCCCACGCATATTCTTCAGAATCCCTACGACTACTTCTGACACTGTTGTAGGTATGGCAGCATCATTTTCGTCACTGTCTGGTAGCCGCTTAATAACCCCGTGTCCTAGAGTGGGGTGACGCTTCATGAAAACATTTGCCCAATCAAATGATGGAAAATTATTGTGGAACTGCGCCACCATTCTCCCTTGTTTTTCCAGATAGGAATGTGCCAACATCCGGAGGTCTTTTAAATCAAATGGAAATCCCCAATCAGCGACAATCTTCAAATGATCGGCAAAAGCCTGCTCCTCTTCAATAGTGAATACTGTGGGATGTCTGGGTTTTTTGGTATGTTTTCCCTTGAGTTTATTGTGCAGTGTTCCCGCTGGAATGTTGAATGATTTGTGTGCCTCTCTTTGGCTCATTGTGCCTTGCTCCACTGCACGGACTGCCATATGTAGTTGCTCAGTTGTGTAGTTGCGGTACTGCCTGGAACCTTCAACCCGTTTGTATGTTCGGACCATGTTTTACCAGATCGGATACCTGAAAATGAACACGTGTAGGGTGAGGTATAGAATACAGACTTTAATATAATACTTGTGCTTACAGACATCCAAAGAACAGCTTTGCATTTGTCAATCAATGTATTATTTCCTTGGTGTTACACGATTTTCTATTACCGGGGTTACTTTGAACACGTTCAAAATAACCCCGATTGTGACGAAAACATGCATGGGTAATGGTCAATTGACCCCTGTGATCCTATACCCAAACCATATTGACTAAGATTTGGTACCCCAATCGAGTAATTATTACTTAATATTATGTTAGTATTTTAGGAAAAAATGAGTTATACTTACAAGTCAGGAGGTGAAAGTTTAAGACAGTTTGCTGCATACCATGTGCTCAGCATGAGGTGTCGGCCATTTTGAATCAGGCTTGGTCAATATCATTTATGTCCACATTTTAAATAATAAACAAACACAAAATCAATTAAACTAAATAATATCTTGTTTTATTTAAAACTTTTTTATTATTAACTAAGTACAATATCATAAATCATTTTCTTACGTGTGTGTTCAAAGTAGCCCCAGGTTTACGGTACGTCTGTTAATCGCCTACAGGTCACAATTTTAAACCGATTTTTACCTATTTTAAACCACGAAACTTCGCCAAATGGTAGTCAGTCGTAAGGAAGAAGCCTATTGATTTTGAGGTTAAAGATCAAAGGTTATCTTGAGGTCAAATTTCTAAAATTGTAATTTTTCATCCGAGTGGCTCGAAAGTTGAACAGCATTTTGCATATTGAGTCACTAAATTAGGAAACCAACTATTTTTGAGGTCAGAATGTCAAAGGTTAACTCAAGGTCAAACTTCTAAAATCATAAATTTTCATCTGAAAAATCATCAATTTTCATCCGATTAACCTGAAAATTAAAGAGAAATTGCATAGTGCATCATGCACTTGGAAAACCAACTATTGTGGTGTCAAAAGGTCAAAGGTCAACCAAGGTCAAACTTCTAAAATCAATTTTCATCTGAAAATAATCAAATTTGATCCGATTGACCCGAGCTTTGGTTAAGATCGTCAATTTTTATATTAATGAAATGGAAAATTTGATGTATCCATGACAACCTTTTTTCAGTGGGAGGGGGTGTATTTTGCTAGTATCGTGCTATGCATGACGTCTTTATTGTTGTTATATTCTCAATTTAACCCTTTCCCACCTTCCATGTACATGATATGCATATAGATCTTAATTGCTATCGTAACCATGATGGAAAGATTCACTGCCATCCCACTGTGGTTTTCTGATTATTGCACTATTTGTCTTTCATGCTATTTGGTAACACTTAAGCTTCAAAATAAAGACTGACAGCGTTTCCCAATTTCGCACACTGGAATGCAATAATATTGTGATAGAACCCAATTCAGGCATGTTTGCGACCCACTGAATTTGAATGCAAGAAATGTCCTGTAATTGTAGTTTTTTGGTGACTGTGCCAAAGGATTGGAGTTCCATCCTTTAACTTTTCTACTAGATATTATTAGTTGGGGTAAATTACAAGAAATAATTTTTATCAATGGCCGACATAATTTTAATCAGAGCTATAGTTATCTTGGCCAGGTTACTTGATAAAAAATATAGGTTACTGCCTCGCGTGGGTTTGAATCTTGGCCCAGCTATAAGCTGGTGTTTCACAGGCTAATGCATCGATGAGTACATTAAGCTGGGCAACTCATCTGCTAGCATTAATTGGTGGATGTTAAAGATCCCACGGTGTCTTTCACGAAGAGGCAGCGATTTATCAGCAGCACCAAGACCAAATTCCACATGAGGTGTGGGGACACTGCATCAGCAGCACAGCGGTGCCACAGTAATGATGCAAGTTAGAGTCTGAACTCGGAGTTGAATCCCAGTCCAATATGCAGTCGCTAACAACAACACAGGGCCAGTTTATATATAATTCATCATTGGGACACAATGGACATCTTAGTGGTGCATCTTAGAGTGACAAACTCTATTTCATAATAATAATTTTCAAGAAACAATTTTGGGGTGTTGGAGGTGGTCTTTTTTTGTACTTGATTCCAAAGTGTATTGTCCTCTATACTTCGAAAGTGAAATGGTTGTGCCTTGACCTGCCCGTAAAGAAGCTGTGCTGACTATCCCAAAACTGCCTGGAGAGATGTTGATGGATGGTCCTGGTATTTCTCTCTGTGGATATTGGTGCTGTAGCTGAGCTGGAATTCAAGGAGAGACATAAGCAAATAGTGTTATATCTCATCTGAAGCTTCTGGCAATGCAGACTTTGACTGCTGCATTCTGGCTTCTTCTATCAACTTTTCAACATCACCCATGTGCCCCAACTGCAAAGGTAATTTAAATATCCATCTTATGGACTTGTTCTTTGGCTAATAAGCTGAAATGGCATGCGTGCTAACTGTAAAACTTCCCTGGTTGATCGTTATATGCTGGCCTTGGATAAAAATACACAATCATAAAACAAGAACTGGTTCGACAGATGAAAAGGAAAAAAAATGTGAGAAATATTCAATTAACCAAGCAATTTAACCAATAAATATTGAATCAACCTCTGATGGAGGATTAACCGCTTCGAGTTAGAGGTGTAGTACTTGCACAAGCTGCTATATTTACAATCCGTGCCCCTGAAGGTCATGCCTGTTAGAGTCCATCGTGGAAGAGCCTACTGAATTTTGTGCAATTGTGCACTCACAAGCTCAGCACCTTTCAGAGTGGTGAAATATGGGTAAAGCAAAGCGAGCATGCCCCGCCAGTGTGTGTATGTGTGTGTATGTATACATATGTATGTATGTATATATATATATATATATATATATATATATATATATATATATATATATATATATATACATATGTATACATATATATGTATATATATTTTGTGCAATTGTGCAAAGAGATATTGACCATTCTCAGAGAGCCTCCTCAGCGTCGATGAGTCTGGCATTTCACTCAGGCCAACTGGCACGGTCTTCAAGCAGCCATCAATCATCTGGACTGGTCTCCCATCTCTACCACCACTGACATCAACTCATCCTGGGAATTCTTCCAAAGTAAATTGCTCTCTCTCATGCACAGATTTATCCCATCTCGTCTTCAGTTGTCATACCCTTCCTCCCATCCATGGTACATGGAATCTTGTGGTGAGGCTGTTGCCCAGAAACAACTTGCTTTCGTCTCCTGGAAAGCAAATCCAACGGAAGGAAATCTCATTTCCTTTCACAAAGCCCGAAACAAGTATGTGTCTACCCTCAGGAGAGCCAGGAAACAATATCTCTCCATTCTCAAGACCGAACTCTCTTATCTGTCTCCCTCTTCTAAATCCTGGTGGCGTCTGGTCAAATCTGTTTCTGGTGTTTGTTCCTCCTCCATCCCCTCCCTCACCTCAAACGGCTACACGTCTGACTCCGCACGTGAAAAAGCTGAATGCCTCAACTCTGTGTTTGCCTCTAAATCTTGTGTCCCAAACCCATCCCTCTCTGTATCCACCGTACACAGTCGTACCCAGCTGCTCCTGGACTCTGTGTCCTTTCCTCCTGACAAGGTGGAAAAGTTTCTATCAACCCTCGACTCTGATTCTGCAACTGGACCTGACGGCATCAGCCCACGGGTCCTAAAATCCTGTTCTTCCGCTCTTTCACTCCCTCTCTCTGTTCTCTTCACCCTCTCTTTTGCTCAAGGTCATCTGCCATCTGCTTGGAATTCAGCCAACATCACCGCTTTGCACAAAAAAGGTGCAAAAACAGATCCTAGCAGCTACAGACCAATCAGCCTTCTCCCAATTATCAGCAAAGTCATGGAATCCATCATTGCTTTCGGATATGAAATCTTTCCTCTTCTCAAATGGCTTGATCTCTGATCATCAATTTGGTTTCAGACCTGGTCACTCTACTCTGGACATGCTGCTTCTGCTTTCTCAACAATGGATGGAGATCCTCAATGCCATAACAGGAAATTAGAGCTGTCTCCCTTGACATATCACGTGCCTTCGATGCAGTCTGGCACCCCGCTCTGCTCACCAAACGCTCCTCCTTTGGTATCCATGGAAATCTCCACGCATGGCTGGCGGACTTCCTCTCTAGTCCTAGTCAACGTGTGGCCCTAAATGGGTTTCTCTCATCTCCTCTTCCTGTTCAGGCTGGAGTTCCCCCAAGGCAGTGTTCTGGGCCCTGTGCTTTTTCTGGTCTTCATCAATGATCTCTCTGACTCTCTTGAAAATCCTCTCTATCTCTTTGCTGATGACTCTACTCTCTGTCGCTCCATTCCTCATCCCTCAGATCGGCAGTCTGCAGCCTCCTCACTCTCTGCAGACCTGGACAAAATCACAGACTGGGCAAACAAGTGGAACATGTCTTTCAATCCTGACAAATCTCACCTGACAAATCTCACAAGTCTCTCCGAAAAGACCGACTGGACAACCCTCCCATCCACTTTCTGAATAATCCTCTCCAAGAAGTTCTGTCACTCAAGCTTTTGGGTCTCACTATCTGCCATGATCTTTCCTGGGTAAACCACATTTCAAATCAGGCCTCCAAAGCCACCTGGGCCCTGATTGGCGGCCCGTCGCTTTGCCCCACCCCACCAGCTTTGCTTAGCTGAATGTTGTTATTTGGTCATTCCGGTCGGCATACCAAAAGGTTCTCTCTTCAATCACTGCTGGGACACTTGCCATCTACACCACAAGCACACAGCGGATCCCGCTGCTTCCCAATGGATTTCAGGGATGAACAGAGCGTCCATACAGCTTGCCTATGGCCAATTAGCGCCTGCAACACAGCGAGCGAGCCAAGCAGGTACGACGTGTATCATGAAAAGGCATGCTACCTCAACGGGGAAATAAAACCAAGTGTAAATAACAAGTGTATGAATTTAAGGTTGTCTTTATGGGTCGTGTAAGGAAATGATACTTGGGAATAAAGAAAAGCCACGATGTTTTTGGCGCGATGTTTACATTACCGCGTGTACAGTGCATCTATTAAGCTAGTATGGACTGTACCTATCTCATAACGAGTCTCCTTGTCCCCACTGCTGATCGTACAGACTCTTACCATTACGCTCTTTGTCCCCGATGGGACATAAGGCTGCACTCATTCTCAGACTACGGCGCGACATGCAAATGGCATACATACATACAAATATATATACGTACATACATACATACATACATACATACATACATACATACATACATACATACATATACACTACATGACCAAAAGTATGTGGACACCCAAACATCACACCTCTTGTCGTGAAAATCAAGCTCAGACACGACTTGACCTCTGGGTAGGTTTAATATCATTTAGATCTGAAGTACATCCTGTAAAAAATACATTCATGCAACAGGCATTAAAATCAGAGTATTTCATGAGCAATGGTCATTTCAATATGGCAATGGTCCAATAGAGAGGACAGTCAGCGCAGCATTTAGGGGCGTACATACCATTCAAACTACAGGACTATGTCACAGTGAGTTCCGCTGGAGTGTCCGTGCGCCCCGGTTGTCCCGGGTCTTATAGACGCCCCTTTTGAAGCAAGCACACCCTGGGTTCACCTTGGTATAATTTCAGTACATTCTCCCCGCCGTTAGAACTATACTGCCGCTCGGCAGGTTGCAAGCAAGCATCAGCAATAATCGAATGGGTCACGTCAATCCACGTCAGTCGGTCCACCCGTAGCGGTCGGGGCGGCGAACTTCCCTGCCAGTTCGTGTTCGGAATATACCGGGCACGGCATCCCCAAGCCCGGAGTCCCCCGTGTCGGAATAGCCGCCGGAGGTGGGAGTCGGAGGGGGCGCCCCAGCGCCTTCGGGCACGGGAGTGGGGAACGACGGAAGTAACGGTGGTAGTTCCATAGGGGAAGCTTCGGTAGAGTCCATAGACTCGTAGACGGGTTCGTCGATATCCCTGTCGTCGTCCCCACATGGGGCGAGATGGCGTACGGAGACAGTAGACTCGCGGCCATCCGCCGTTAACACGCGAGCATGCTCAGGATTAGCCTGGAGGACCTGCACCTTGTCAACAAGGGGGTCATACTTGCGAGCGCGAACCGCTCGTTTGAGATAGGCGGGCCCCGGTTCAGCGAGCCAGCTGGGTAAAGATTGGATACTGCCGGAGCTTCTAGGGTGGTGGAATAGTCGTTCGTGAGGAGTCTGGTTGGTGGCAGTACATAGGAGAGCCCGGATCGAGTTTAGAGCGGCAGGTAGCGACCACGCCCATTTATCGAGGCCTCGGCCGAGGGTCCGGAGGCTTAGCATGACGGCCCTCCATATAATCCCATTAAAGCGTTCGATCTGCCCATTCGCTTGGGGCCGGTACGGGGTGGTGTAGCTCGAAGCGACATTATGCTGGAGCAAGTAGCCCCTCACCTCCTGGGACAGGAACACCGCACCCCGATCGGTATGCACGTAGGCCGGATACCCGAACATAGAAAATAAATTCTGCAGGCACCGAATAACCGTGGCAGCCGACATATCCCCGCACGTGTAAGCAAAGGGGAATCGTGAATACTCATCGACGATAGTGAGCAGATAGTGAGAGTTGCTCGACATTGGCAACGGCCCTTTGAAGTCCATCGCCAAGCGCTCCCACGGTCTAGTAGCCCTAACGAGTGTCCCCATAGGAGGGTTATAAAAACGCGGTTTGAGTTCCGCACAGATCGCGCAATCACGGCAGATGCGGCGGATGTCCTCAATCGAGTACGGCAGATTGCCCTCGCGCACAAAATGCGCGAAGCGCGTTACCCCGGGATGACACATAGTGCCGTGCAAAGTGCGCAGCCCCTCCAAAGTTACAACCCCCGCGCAAGTGGCCGGCCTCGATAAGGCGTCAGCGACCAGGTTATCCTTCCCCGGGCGGTATTTGATGGTGTAGCAGAAGTCGGCGAGTTCGATACGCCAACGGGCGATTTTCTCATTCTTAATGCGCTGAGCATGTAAGGTGTCATACATAAACGCAACGCTCTGTTGGTCCGTGACGATTTGGAAACACCGCCCAAGCAGATACGGCCGCCATCGCCGAATTGATTCGACGATCGCGTACGCTTCCTTTTCGACAGACGAATGCCTCCGCTCGGCGGAGGTGAGAGTCCGCGAGAAGAAAGCCACAGGGCGGCCCCTTTGGGAGAGAGTCGCCACTATCGCATGATCTGAGGCATCACTCTCCAAAGTGAAAGAGGCACTCTCGTCAATCATCGCGACAGCGGCGCCAGCGATGTCGACTTTAAGGCCCTCGAAGGCCGCCAGGGCGGCCGGGCCCATGGGGAAAGTGTCGCAGGCCACGAGGGGGTGGAGCTTCACGGAGAAATTTTGCACCCACTTTGAATAGTGGGCGAACAGCCCGAGAGCGCGTTTCAGTGAAGCCCGATCGCTAGGCGGAGCCATATCGAGCAAAGGGCGCAGACGCTCCTTATCCGGAGAGACGGAGCCATGGGTCACGGTGTACCCCAAAAGGTCTACCGTGCGTAGAGAGTATCGACACTTAGCCGCATTCATGGTTAGGCGATATTTCCGCGCGACCTCGAGGAAGCGTTTTAGATTAGCGTCGTGATGCTCCTGGTCATACCCACAAACCGTAAGATTGTCCAGATAGACAAAGACATCGGTCAAATTCTCCTTCGCAACGAGGTCATCCATAGCCCTCTGAAAACAAGTGACTCCGTTAGTTACCCCAAAGGGGAGTCGCGTGAACTGGTACAACCGCTGACCCGATTCAAAGGCTGTAAAGACGCGATCAGCCCTAGAGATGGGGACTTGATGATACGCACTACGCAGATCGAGAGTGCTATAAACGGAATACAGGGCCACCTGGCGTACCAGGGCATCCATCCCCGGTAAGGGGTAGGCATCCAGCTGCGTAAAACGATTAATCGTCTGCGAATAGTCGATTACCATGCGCCGGCGGTGGGCCTCACTCCGCACCACTAAGACTTGGGCCCGCCACGGTGACCTACTGTGTTCTATAATACCGTCCTTTAAGAGCAGGGCCGTTTCCTCCACAATGAATTGCGCGTCCGCGCGAGAGTAGCGCCGCGATTTGACGGCTACAGGGGTACAATCGGTGGTCAGGTTGGGGAACAGTGAGAGAGGCTCCATGTCCATTTGAGCGAGGGCGCACACAGCGAGCGTGTCCGGCCCACCGAAGTCTATTTCCAAACGTCCATGCCGCTTAAGGAAATCAAGTCCTAACAGAACGTCAGCGCATAAAGCAGGTAATACCATGAGATACACGTCCGGGAACGTGCGTCCCTTTATCACAAGTTTCAATCGACATGCCCCTTTTGTGCTCAACCGAAGTCCCTGAGAGGCCATGAAGATCCGGCGGGTTGTCCCGAGAACTGGCCACCCATGTTGATGCACGAGTCGCTGATCGATATAACTATCCATGGACCCCTTGTCAATCAAAGCTTGCGCAAAAACGCCCGCGACCGTGAGCGGAATGATGGCCTGCGCAAGGCCGGCAGACCCGGCAGGTATTGTACCGGCCGGGCGAGAAGATCGCGCCTCGCGGGTGGATCCCACGCCGGCTGCAATCCTTCGGGCAGCGTCGGCAGGTTGGGCCTCAGCAGGAGCATTGAAGTCAGTTGGCTCATCAGCAGATTCATTTGCTAGAGTGGGTGTGTGTAGGTCGTAAGAGCCGCCGCCAGATGGCGCTCGAGTCACGTGAGAAAGATCTCTGCCGTCTGCAGATTCATATGCCAAAGTGGGTGCATGTAATTCGTAAGAGCCGCCGTCAGATGGCGCTCGAGTCACGTGAGAAGGATCTCTGCCGTCTGCAGATTCATATGCCAAAGTGGGTGCATGTAATTCGTAAGAGCCGCCGTCAGATGGGGCTCGAGTCACGTGCTGCGTTTGCCGCACATCGAGAGGAGATTCCAAAGCAGGAGCATGTCGCTTGTTTGAAGTAGGCGTTCGAACGCCAGTCAAGGTCGGTCGCGCTGTGGCCGGTCGCGTTCGCGCCATTTGTTTCGGCGGCCCGGTGTATCTCACCAAGGTCGGGCGTGCAGCCAGAGGCCCGCCAGAAGGAGAGCGGCTCATCAAAGCCGAGTGAGGCACCCCATCCGGCGCTCGATCCGTTGGCTCCGCGATGAGCCCATTCAAGGTTGCGCGGGGACGCGTGCCCCGAGCGGCCTTCCTGCAGACCTTTGCAAAATGGCCCTTGGTGGAGCACAGGTGGCATGTAGCCTCCCGGGCCGGGCATTCAGAGTGAGGGTGCTGCCGATTCCCACAAAAATAACATTTTGCATACCGGTCAGGCCGTGGCCGGGCAGCGGCGGCAGCAGTGAGGCCGGAAGCGGAGTCCGCTTCAGGAGCTCCCGGAGACTCGGCCGTGATGGTCGGGTCCTCCTCCGTATCCTCGGCGGTAGCCCTCTCCGGTCACGCGAGTTGCGAGGTCCCCGCCATGACTCGTGGGTGATCATATGCGGTGGATTGTTCTCGGGCATCTGTATATACGCGTGCCAGCCGTAGTGCCTCCGTAAATGTCAGATCCGCGACCTCCAGGAGTCGGAGCCGCAAGACTCCAGAATTAATTCCGGAGATGAATGAATCTCGGAGCAAGTCGTCCTGCACTTGCTCGTGGGTCCGGACGTCCTGCACACAGTCCGCCAACAGGTAGCGCAACTCCTGCGCGAAGCGATCGATCGATTCAGATGGTTGTTGTCGCCGCTGGGAGAGTTGATGCCGGCCGTGCACAGCGCTCCGTGTCTTTACGTATAGGCGCTTCAGCTCGGCCAGAGCCGTAGCATACGTCTCAAATCGAGAAATGTTCCGGAAAACGGCGTGATAGACCTTCGACTGTAACACGGACAGCTTCATTGCAGCGGTGGGCTCTGTTTCGTGAGCAGCAAAGTAATTCTCCAGCGTTTTGAGCCAGTGTGTGAACTCCGATGCTGATCCCTCAGCTTGAGAGTCGGCTCCGAGAATCGGTACCACGATCATCTTGTGGTCAGCCATTCCGGCGATCTAAATGATATTAAATGTCGTGAAAATCAAGCTCAGACACGACTTGACCTCTGGGTAGGTTTAATATCATTTAGATCTGAAGTACATCCTGTAAAAAATACATTCATGCAACAGGCATTAAAATCAGAGTATTTCATGAGCAATGGTCGATTCAATATGGCAATGGTCCAATAGAGAGGACAGTCAGCGCAGCATTTAGGGGCGTACATACCATTCAAACTACAGGACTATGTCACAGTGAGTTCCGCTGGAGTGTCCGTGCGCCCCGGTTGTCCCGGGTCTTATAGACGCCCCTTTTGAAGCGAGCACACCCTGGGTTCACCTTGGTATAATTTCACTACACCTCTCATTCCAAAATCATAGGCATTAATATAGAGCTGGTCCCCCCTTTGCTGCTATAACAGCCTCCACTCTTCTGGGAAGGCTTTCCACTGGATGTTGGAACATTGCTGTGGAAATTTGCTTCTATTCAGCAACAAGAGCATTCGTGAGGTCGGGCACTGATGTTTGGCATTAGGCCTGGCTCGCAGTCGGCGTTCCAATTCATCCCAAAGGTGTTTTATGGGGTTTAGGTCAGGGCTCTGTGCAGGCCAGTCAATTTCTTCCACACCAATCTCAACAAACCATTTCTGTATGGACCTTGCTTTATGCACGGGGGCATTGTCATGCTGAAACAGGAAAGGGCCTTCCCCAAATTGCTGCCACAAGGTTAGAAGCACACAATCGTCTAGAATGTCATGTATGCTGTGGCGTTAATATTTCCCTTCACTGGAACTAAGGGCCAAGCCCGAACCATGAAAAACAGCCCCAGATCATTATTCCTCCTCCACCAAACTTTACAGTTGGCACTATGCATTCGGACAGGTAGCGTTCTCCTGGCATGCGCCAAACCCAGATTCGTCCGTTGGACTGCGAGATGGTGAAGCGTGATTCATCACTCCAGAGAACACGTTTCCACTGCTCCAGAGTCCAATGGCGATGAGCTTTACACCACTCCAGCTGACATTTGGTATTGCACATGGCCATGTTAGGCTTGTGTGCGGCTGCTCAGCCATGGAAACCCATTTCATGAAGTTCCCAACGAACAGTTGTTGTGCTGACGTTGTTTCCAGAGGTAGTTTGGAACTCGGTAGTGAGTGTTGCAACTGAGGACAGATGATTTTTACAAGCCATGCACTTCAGCATTTGGCTGTCCCGTTTTGTGAATTGTGTGGCCTACCACTTCGCAGCTGAGCTGTTGTTGCTCTGAGACGTTTCCACTTCACAATAACAGCACTTACAGTTGACCAGAGCAGCTCTAGCAAGGCAGAAATTTGACGAACTGACTTGTTGGAAAGGTGGCATCCTATGACAGTGCCATGTTGTTAGTCACTGAGCTCTTCAGTACGGCCCATTCTACTGCCAATGTTTGTCTATGGATATTGCATGGCTGTGTGCTTGATTATATGAACCTGTCAGCAATGGGTGTGGCTGAAATAGCCGAATCCACTAATTTGAAGGGGTGTCTGCATACTTTTGGTCATGTAGTACATGTATATACAGTCACTACAAAAAGTAAGTACACCCCATGTCAAGTTTTGACTTTTTCAACATATTTCAACATACAGCTATTAGATCTTCATTACAACAATATTGATAGGTAAAGGTGATATAATATAACAAATATCATGAAACATTTACATTTTGTAGTCCATTGTATAATTTAAATAAACATAAATGCAAATTTCGCATGTGGAAAAAGTATGTACACCCTTGGCTCTAATAGGTGGTATTGCCCCCTTTGGCAGAAACAACCTCAAGTCGGCGTTTCTTATAACTGTCTACCAGTCTCTGACATCGACTGGGAGAAATTTTTTCCACTCCTCCATGCAGAATTCTTTCAGCTGTGCGATGTTTGAGGGGTTTCTTGCATACACAGCTCGTTTCAAATCCTCCACAACATCTCGATGGGATTTTGATCCGGGCTTTGACTTGGCCATTCCAGAACCCTCCATTTATTTCTTTTCAGCCATTCCTTGGTGGATTTACTGGTATGTTTAGGGTCATTGTCATGTTGCAAGGTCCACCATCGGTTGAGCTTCAACTTTCCAACAGATGGCCTCACATTATCCTCAAGCACCCTCTGGTACAATGAGGAATTCATAGTGGATTCTATGATGGTGAGCTGCCCAGGCCCTGATGCAGCAAAGCTGCCCCAAACCATAATATTTCCACCACCATGCTTTACAGTTGGTATCAGGTTCTTGTGGTCAAATGCTGTCTTTGGTTTTCACCAAACATGTCTTCTAGTATTGTGGCCAAATAGCTCTACCTTTGACTCATCTGTCCAGAGCACATTGTTCCAGAAGTGCTGGTCTTTGCCTAGATGTTCATTGGCAAACTTTAGTCTTGCCCTGATGTTCTTTCTGGACAGCAAAGGTTTCCTCCTGGCACACCTCCCATGTAGATCAAATTTGTGCAGCCTCTTTCTAATGGTAGACTCGTGCACTTTGACATCAACTGTGGCAAGAGCTACTTGTCGGTCCCGTGATGACATTCTCGGGTTCTTTGAGACTTCTTTCAGCATCTTGCGGTCTGCTGTCGGGCTGAACTTGCTGGGGCGGCCTGGCCTGAACAAGTTGGCAGTTGTTTGGAATCTTCTCCACTTGGAGATGATCTTCCGGACAGTCGAATGATTGATTTCAAATTGTTTGGAGATCTTTTTAAATCCCTTCCCAGACTCGTAGGCAGCTTTTACCTTCTTTCTGAAGGCCTCAGAGAGCTATTTTGATCTAGGCATGGTGACGCCGCGCACTTCAACAACAAAGAACAAACCAAACTAAATGTCTGAGGTTTAAATAAGACAGGTTCCTCCAAGATCCTCTCTAACGATATTCTCATCATTTGCACCTGAGCTGGTGCACCTGATTCTAATTTTAGCTATTTGAAGTAGTGATAAATGTCGGGGTGTACTTACTTTTTCCACATGCGAAATTTGCATTTATGTTTAATTAAATAATACAATGGACTACAAAATGTAAATGTTTCATGATATTTGTTTTATTATATTGAAGGAGCTGCGCTCCAACGCGAGTCGAAAGAAGTGACGCGATCAAAGACGGAATTCGTCCGAGTTGCTTTATTGAAACAAAACAGCTCAGGTATTCTGACAAAAGCCCGTTTATCGGGCAGCAATATATATACACTTATGTCGGGAAGTTTGCCCGGCAAAAGCTATACCGGGCATGCCCGGGTGTCAAGGGCGAGCCTTGGAAAGGCGAGTCTGGACCTGACCGGGCGTGTTTGGCTGCGGCCTGGCAAGTCGAGGCTGGGCTTGCCCGGGCGCTCTGGACGAGCACTGGAAAGGCGAGAGCGGGCATGCCCGGACGCTCTGGGCGAGCCCTGGAAAGGCGATAGCGGGCATGCCCGGACGCTCTGGGCGAGCCCTGGAAAGGCGATATCGGGCATGCCCGGACGCTCTGGGCGAGCCCTGGAATGGCGATAGCGGGCATGCCCGGACGCTCTGGGCGAGCCCTGGAAAGGCGATATCGGGCATGCCCGGACGCTCTGGGCGAGCCCTGGAAAGGCGAGAGCGGGCATGCCCGGGAAAGACGAGACCGGGCGTGCCCGGGAGGTTCGGGCGTGCCCGGGAACAGTGAGTCCGGGCATGCCCGGGAGAGGCGCGTCTGGCCGTGTTCTGGCCGGTGCAAGGCGATTGTGTGCATCCAGCGGTAACCGCTACAATATCACCTTTATCTATCAATATTGTTGAAATGAAGATCAAATAGCTATATGTTGAAATATGTTGAAAAAGTCAAAACTTTAAATGGGGTGTACTTACTTTTTCACGTGACTGTATAGTCTGAGTTTACTTTAATCATTGGCAAGCTTTCTCATCACAATTTCAAACAGTAATTTTAAAAAATAATGAAGATCATTTATTTTCTTATTGTTCTAATTTACTGAATCCTTGTGTTGACAAAGTAAATGAAGGGACAATACATTTGAGAGAGAGTTAACATGCATGTGATCAGTCTGATTATGATCTGGAGTGTATTACAAAACTGTTGGGAAAACTTTGACTCAAACATAATCCATAAACTATTGGATTCAATGCCAAATAAATTTGAGGCAGTTATAACAAGGAAAAAGGGGATCACACTGATCAAGTAATTGAACAAGAGATAACAACATGTTGAATGTGAAACGATGTAGTGATGGTATGCTAATGAGTATGGAAACAAGGTAGGGAACAAAAAATTATCATGTGAAAACATCCCAACATCATTCTTTCCCGACATCATCTTGTTATAGACGTGCACAAGAGAGACATGATTGAGTCTTCATATTATGTGATTGCATGTGGTACATGTTTGGAGCCTCGGCGGTGTGTGTTTCTATTTAAGCTGTCGCTTATAACTCGCCAATAACTGATGAAGATGGTCTTGTGGCTGATGTGGTGCGTGTGCTTTTTGGAATCCTATGTATGTGCTACTTGTGAATGCCTGCAGCTGTAGAAGAACCTGGGTGCAGATTGAAACAGCAAAGGACTTACCTTGTGTAGCTTTATTTTGCTTGAAGAGCAGTGGGATGGGGGCGGGGGCAGATACACATATATACTATATACATATTTGATCCTTATGTGTGTGTGTGTGTGTGTGTGTGTGTGTGTGTGTGTGTGTGTGTGTGTGTGTGTGTGTGTGTTTGTCCTTATTTTCCGGCCACACCTTTTGCCCCATGGCACTCAAAATTGTCATGAAGACAGTTCACTCAATCCCAGGTGGTTTTGCGGGATAACCCTTCCCCCCAACCTCCTCCCCCCCCCCCCTCTATCCACCATGCATTTGCTTCCATATACTGGGTACAGTGGTACCACCTTTCACCCATGGGGCTCACTCACACTGTGCACGAAGAGTGTCCGATCCCTCAGGATAACTTTGCACTTTGCCCCGCCTCCTGCTCCAACCCCCATTATCCCCATTACCCCCATTATCTCCATCACCCCCTACTGTGTGTGTTTGTTCAAATTCACTGGCCACACCGTTTTACTCACAGGGCTCAAATTTCCCTCACTCCCCCCCCCCCCCCCCCACCCCTGTCTTCCCTCTGGGACCTTTTACACCAGCCAGCACAGCAGCCTAAAACCGCCTGCTTGAACCGGCAGCGCACAGACAGCATGATCCCACAGGTGGTGAAGGACTGAACGCACAACTGGACTGATCCACGCACTTGCTGTTCATGCATTTATAACCCCCACTGCACCTAGTGTTTGTGGGGCATGCTCATTGGACAGTGTCGTTGTGGCCTTTGTATTAGCATAGTATGTGGCCTTTCACTCACGTGCTCACCGTGGCATTATGCTGATCACTCATGGGTCTCTTTCCTTGCCTGTTCGGCCTGGGAAATTCCATCCAAAGACAGATAAACGAACAGGAACCGCCTTCAGAAGCCATTTTTCCCCCGCAAGACGGGGGTTGGCCTTTTTTGGGCACCGTGGTCCCCTTTTGGAGGCAATGTTTTACGGCCAGATGCCCTTCTTGCCGCCAACCCTGTTAGTCGCCTCTTGGGACACACAGGGAATTACCAGTGAAACTGGTACTCAATTTTCCGACCTCGAAAGGATGACCGGCTGAGTCAACCCCCCTGGCATTAATTCAGTGATTGACTGGGATTCAAACCCAGGATCCTAGGATCCCAAGCCAGCACCCTAACTGCTAAGCCAACACCAGGCTTAGGATTTTATAGCTATTTTATATTTTATAGAAAAATACCTTCGGGCCAGGTAGGATTGTATGCGTAGTGTGCTCCATATGAGATGGGACTCACTGAATGGAGCGGGCGGGTGACGTCAGATAGAAAGTTCGAGGACTGTGAACAAAAAGGCGAAGGAGCCGCCATTTTCTCTCTCTCCGAGCTGGCCTTGATAGCGTGCAGTCGCACATTTGCTCGCTCTTGGTGTCCCGAGCTGATGAAAAGCAGTCACAGTTCGTGCTCTTGGGTCTCTGGCTTCGTGGATTTGATCACGAGAGGGCACATCCTTTCTTTTGGTCTGGACGATTGGTGCGAGTGGACAGATTCTTTACCTGGTTCATTGGGACTCTGACGCCTTTGCCTTGTGGCTTCGTGACGTCTGTGTGTGCCTGAGAGACCTCCATGCTTGGTGGAGCGTGGTGAGGAGGACGGAACGAGGCCCTGCTCGCTTCACGTTTGGTGGTTGGCTGGTAAATGAACTTTGCGCCAAGGCGTGTGTTTCCCCACGCACAGACCAGGGACCCGTCTGAGGGCCACTCAAAGCTGAGTACTGAGCAAACAAACCAAACACACATTTATTACCTTCAGTTATTTTTCCCCTTGTGTTGTATACGAGTCCGTATGGGGACACTCCAATTAGGAAATTAGATTTTACTGTGCATTCTTTTGTTACTGGCATTTCTTTCATTAAACCCGGTATTGTTGCATTTTAAATCCGTGTTGGTTTGATTTGATTATAGTGGTTTGAGGACACTTCAGTGGAATCCGTGCAGATAAGAGCTTCGCTACCCTCCCGCCACTCCTAGCAAGTATAAAGAAGGTCCGCCATAGTTGACTGAACGCCTCAGAGTTTAAGCTTGATTGGCTATTCGTCCCCAGGGGTGTTAACCCCAGGAACACTAAAACTGGTGTCAGGAGTGTGGGATTCAAACCCAGCAGACACTCGGTGTCTGAGGGTTGTGAGTTCGACACCTGCTGAGGGCCAAATTGGCGTTCAGCTTTCAGAATCAATTTTTTTTAACGATTGCCTTTCTCTCGTTGAGGAGTGGGGAGGGGAATGGGGGGGATGGATGGGTTTCCAGGCCATGTTTGACAAATTTATGGGGGATATGAGTGAACTAAGGAAGAGAGAATTTAAAGCCTTCTTGAATACACCATTGGATGCTGAAATGGTTACCCAAGTAAAACAATTGGAAGCCAGAATGGATGCCTGGAATAAAGAAATAAAAGCTGAAAGGACTGAAGAAACGGAAACCCAAAGAGAACAAACAAATGAATTGAAGGAAGAAATAAAGAATGAATTTGGGGCACAGGAGAAGTAATGGCCATTATAATTTGATTCAAAACGGGAAGAGATGGCATTGGAAATTGAAGAGGGTGAAACCCAGCCTGGTGCAATTGGGGCACAGGAGAGTGAATACTCAAATTTAAATGGTGAATGTTTGTTAAATAAAATTGACCTGGAAGGCTGTCGGATTTGTGTGGATGCCGGAATGCACAAACAGGGGGTTGAATTTGCTGAGGAGAAGATATTGGAGGCCCGTGTTATGGAACCGGAGCGGGTGTTTGTAGATAAAGACCTGTTGGGGCTACACTGGCGTTAATTCAGCGATCAACCGGGATTCAAACCTAGGATCCCAAGCCGGCATCCTAACCGCTAAGCAGATAAACGAACAGGAATGTCCAATAATGAAGGGAAGGGAGATAGACAGGGCTTGGACACAAATACTTGGATGAGGGGTGGGGGCGAGGTCTTTCTAAACGCTGCTCGACACATTTTATCATTTACGGGAATTCCACTACACTTACGCGAACACGTACGATGCTATGAAATGACTATTCTAATATTTATTTATTTGCCTTGCAGCAGATGCATTTGCGTTTCTGTTCAATCAATTTGATTGACCAAAGAGTTTCTGTTCATCATACCCAGTCAGAAGTGAACATTGGTGTCGATGGTGTCGAGTTTCTCGTTCATAACAACTTGGTCAGAGTTCATTAAAAAAAATTCAAATTCAAGTCCAAATTTGAAGCACCATTTTTTATTGCATAATTGAAATATTGAATAATTGTATCTAATTTAATATGGTTCTCCCATTTGTCAGTTCTGCATTGCTCTTCCCTCCCTTTCACATGGTGCTCGACTTCCCCCATGCCCCCTCCTACTCATCCTACTCTTTTTGGGGTCAGAAGGCAATCAACGCTGCAGTGATTACACTGCTGTGAGATTCATTATAAAACTGCAATCACAATGGTTTTCATCATGACATAATCATCGGGTGTGTTGGATTAAGAATTTTTCAGGAAGTGCTGTAAGTGACAACTTGTTCCAAAGTCCTAACTATTTCCTGACAGAATGTCAGGATACTTTAAATACTTATTGGATGAGTCGCACTGAATGCTGAACATCTTGCAATCTTTTTTTTTTTTTTTTCCCCCTGTGGACGTTTTAATGATTGTTTGTTGTGGATTATCATTGTAAGTCATCGTTAGTGGATGCACATTGGATTGGGATTCAATTACCAATTAATTCCGCTGTTTAAATCATTCCCAAGGCTGTGTCACTGCTGCTGTTCCCCCTCCTCCCCCCCCCCCCCTCACCCACCCTCTCCCCCAGGGACATCGAGAGCCAGCACGGACCAACAACCTCGCAGGACCCCTGACCCCACTTCCCGCACCATTTCTCTCACTTTTGTAACTTTTAAAAATAACTTTCTTTAATGAAGATCCTAAATTAGAACAGCAACAAACTCATAAACAAAGCAAAATTAGAACAGTTATAATTAAATTAAAGTTAGAATAAAATCACAGCAGCAGCCTTTTTATCTCACAGTATGTGTCAAAAACTAAATAAATAGGCCTATAGTATTAACAAATATGTTACGTATGTTGTAGTTCATGTCTGTCCGTGCGTCGGGGGCCGTTTTCGGTGCTGCTTTTGCTTTTCCAGCCTGGGTTCAAATCTCGACCCATCTATAAACTGCCACTCTGGTGTTTCACATGGAGGGCGATGCAACAACGACATCCCGCTGATGGACGTTAAGCCGGTTGTCCCCTCTGAAAGCATTAGTTGTAGGGCATTAAAGATCTCACGGTGTGTTTCGCAACGAGCAGGCAACTTGGCATCCCCAACAATCTTGCAAATCCCATCCAAAAATGACCTGCAACTGAACGTCAGGCATGCGCAGCCGGTTCGTGGAAGACTTCGTTCAAAAACCCAGTTGACCCCACAAGAATGTGGGAATAATTGGGACTGTTGAAGAAGAAAAATATGACGTCGCACAGCTCGGTAACTTTCAGGTTTCCCAAAAGCAGAGCACAGGGGAGGTTGTCTACATTACTCGTATTCGGCCTCCTGCCCTCAGGATAAATATATCATTTGCGGGTTTCCCGTTCCCCTGCTCCTGAGACCACGGCGCATGCCCCTGTGCTGGCCATGAGCTTCTGTATATATATATATATATTTGTTTATTTTTTTGCTGCCCAAAGCATATAGCCCTATTGCAGTGTCTCATGGGGTAAGTTTCAAATTTCAAGCGAAGCACATATTGGTATTAAACCTGCCATTTGGAAACTTTCCATTTGTCATCCTGTTGTGTAATTTTGATTGCTTTACCATGTGCCAAGTGGAAAATGTTATTAATATTTTTGTTATGGTTTTTCCTTCTTTCCTTTGTACCTGGAGCCTCTTAAAGTTATGGATCTTCTTGATATGATACTGTTGACCGTGCTGACCAAATTGAGATTAAAGGATGAGTAAAGGTAGCCGCCTTTAAAAGCCTGGTTCTAGCTAGATCCTCATGCCTCATTTTTAAGGCTATTAAGACAAATCACATGTTGGTGGTTTCCCTTTTGGAATTGAATATGGCCGTTCACATTTGAACTGTCTGGTCAATTTGTTTGTCGTGCAGGAGCTGGTGCCAAGACAGTAACCGCACTCCAAGAGAGCAAGCAGTGGAGCTTGGTGTCGAGGAACCTCCAAGGAAAGACAACTCGGAGGTAAGTGTGCGTACCTTTAGGGTCTAGGACTCTAGGTTATCCTGCCAGCCCAATTTTACGGCGTATCCTGTAGGGCAATGCAGTCTAGAACAGTGTTTGTCTGTCCGTATGTCCCTACAAATGTGCACCAATCAGAGCTGAGGATATGGTCACATGACAGGGTGACAGCGTTTAGTAACCATTAGAGTTGCATGCTTTATTAAAAGGAAATATAATAACCTTCTGAAGAACGTTTTGAGGTCCCAGCAGGTGTTGTAAGGTAGGTAGGAGGTTTCAGAAATTACTCAATACAATTATGATTTTGAAATGAGATCGACACTGACCTTGTTCCTGAATCCGGAAGTGAACAGATGATAACGGTTTGCTGGTTTGATAATATCTCAATACAATCGTGATTTAGCATTATATTTTGACATATTAATACCATAGTATTAATTTGTGATTTGAATGATGAATGATTCTGTTTGCAATGAAAATATAGAGAACGTGCTGTCAATGCCTCACGTTTGACTGAAGGTGGCACAGGAATGTGGAATTTATTGGTTCATCGTTCGCCATTTTTTGTTTACTTCAGGCATGGACAGCCAGCTCGTGAATGACTTAGGGGGAAAAAAAACGGCAAATGGCAAACATTCATCTTATATATCGTTTGCCATTTGCCGTTTTTTCCCCTAAGTCATTCACGAACCGGATGTCCATACCTGAAGTCAAAAAAATTAATACTTACATTATGTTCTAACTGCTACCTGGTCTCCCCACCCAGGTCATACTATCCTGTTCAATTAAAGTATCAAACAAGCCCGGCTACACCGTTGTTAGACTATCGGTCTTGTTTTTTTTGACAAATTACATATTTTGTACATGTTTGTGTGAAATCTCAAAAGCTCAATGGCCATTGAAAGCCAAACCTACAAGAGTGCCTTTGACTGCATACTGCTGGAAATTTGTCATAATTTGTGTACAAAGCCTATAAATCAAATCAGAGTGGGTTCTCGTTGGAAAATTCACTTGAAATTCCGTTTGCTTTAAGCATGCACAGCAACAGCATACAAAACATTGAAGAAGACATGTTTGCTATTGAGCTGTAGCCATCATTAACTTATTTATTACATCCAGTAATTTACTCTAAGTAAAGGAAATACTATATTTGGCAAACATTTTGTATTTCATGGTCAAACAACTGCTGATTATAAGTTTGTTGCCAGAGGATATTGTGGCCATTAGTTTACCAATTACCAATAGCATGGCTTCGGATCCAATTGGGCCAGGTTCGTTAATTTTTTTCCAAAACAGGGGCAAGTGCAATGAGATTCCATATGAGACTGGCTGACATAAATCTTGCAAGCACAAGGTGATTATTAAACTTTTTAGGTGTGCATGCAAGTACTTACATCAGTGCCTGATTGACCGACACCTGCTGGGACCTCAAAGTCGTGCTGATTAGGTTTCGGGATGATTTGACATCACCAGGAATGTGTTCAACAGATCATCGTGGAGATGCAAAGGTCAATAGTGTCTCTCTCTCTACCTCTCTCTCGCCCCCTGCTGGCTGTTGCGATTTGGGTGTGGCGTCATGGCCGCCGTATGCAGCTGCTCTGTTTTGTGGTGAGCCCTCTATGTGTTTTTCGCCTCTCCTGCCCTCCCCTGCCCCCTCCCTCTCATTTTCCATCCTGTGTGATTTGGCGTTTTGTTTTCATCCGTTCTACACCTTTGTCTTCGAGAGAGAGAGGGTTGAGAGCGGGCCCATTTTGGGTGCGGCCTACCGGCTTTGACGATGCTTTGTAAGCCTTTTTTGTGCTTATAATGCACATTTGTTATTTATTTTAGTTCGATTTATTTAGGTTTGTTACCTTCTTGTCCGGTTCGGACAAGTGGGGGGTGTTAATTCGCTGGTATGGCGAATACACGCTCTCGGACAGAGGTGTTCGACAGTCTAACGAGGAAGCATGCATTTGTGTGTGTTTCACCAGAAGGAGTCCTCACTGAGTATGTGGTACTCGCAGTGGGGAAAATAATCGGGTGCGAGCATGTCCGAGCTGCCTCACAAATAAATCAAAAAGTTGTTATTTTCGTGTCCGAAGAAAAAAAAATTCACGACGTTGTGAGTGCAGGTTTAACCACAGAGGGTGGTGCTTCTATGTTAGCGTCCCCTATAGATACTCCAGCGATGAAAATCGACGTATCAAATGTACGGTAGCGACCCATGGGTCCCCCAAGCAAGACCGGCATCAGAATCTCCTTGCTCCAGCCGGTGACGTCACCGGCGGGGATCCCCGGAGCCAGAGTGGCTGGTCACGTGACCGCCAAAGCGTGCCGCGCGTGCGGGTATAATGAGCTACACCTGTGGATCACGTGACCACCGAAGCACGCCTCGCTTGAGAGGCGTGGCTTTCGGTTTCGGTTTTTGGTTTTGCTTTATAATGCAGCCCGATAAACGGGCTTTTTAGTGTTCCCGAGTTGGTTTTTATGAATAAACATCTTCTCGGACGAGTTTGTGCCTTGCCATCCTTTTATCTGTATTCTGCTGGAGTCCGGACTCCTTCAGTACCACCATTTATATCAAGTGACAAACTGATGTCAGTCCTTTCTCGGTATGGAACAGTTGTGTCGAGAATGTCCATGATCCCCCTGAAGAGCCGAGACGAGAGGATACAACACGTTATGAGTTTCCGTCGCCAAGTTTACAATACATGGTACTTCCCGATCGTGGCGACGATACAGGGTTAAATATTTCATTTGAAGTAAAATCCGACGATTGGGAGTATCAAATGCTCCGATCGGATCATCTGATCATGTCCTTGTTAAAGTGGACATCTCTCTGACCATCCTCAGGGAGCCTGCTCAGCGTCGACGAGTCTGGCATTTCACTCAGGCCAACTGGCACGGTCTTCAAGCAGCCATCAATCATCTGGACTGGTCTCCCATCTCTACCACCTCTGACATCAACTCATCCTGGGAATTCTTCCAAAGTAAATTGCTCTCTCTCATGCACAGATTTATCCCATCTCGTCTTCAGTTGTCATACCCTTCCTCCCGTCCATGGTACACGGAATCTTGTGGTGAGGCTGTTGCCCAGAAACAACTTGCCTTCGTCTCCTGGAAAGCAAATCCAACGGAAGGAAATCTCATTTCCTTTCACAAAGCCCGAAACAAGTGTGTGTCCACCCTCAGGAGAGCCAGGAAAGAATATCTCTCCGTTCTCAAGACCGAACTCTCTTATCTGTCTCCCTCTTCCAAATCCTGGTGGCGTCTGGTCAAATCCGTTTCTGGTGTTTGTTCCCCCTCCATCCCCTCCCTTACCTCAAACGGCTACACAGCTGACTCCGCACGTGAAAAAGCTGAATGCCTCAACTCTGTGTTTGCCTCTAAATCTTGTGTCCCAAACCCATCCCTCTCTGTACCCACCATACCCAGTCGTACCCTGCTGCTCCTGGACTCCGTGTCCTTTCCTCCTGACAAGGTGGAAAAGTTCTGTCAACCCTCGACTCTGATTCTGCAACTGGACCCGACGGCATCAGCCCACGGGTCCTAAAATCCTGCTCTGCTGCTCTATCTCACCCTCTCTCTGTTCTCTTCACCCTCTCTTTTGCTCAAGGTCAACTGCCATCTGCTTGGAAATCAGCCAACATCACCGCTTTGCACAAAAAAGGTGCAAAAACAGATCCTAGCAACTACAGACCAATCAGCCTTCTCCCAATTATCAGCAAAGTCATGGAATCCATCATTGCTTCTGATATGAAATCTTTCCTCTTCTCCAATGGCTTGATCTCTGATCATCAATTTGGTTTCAGACCAGGTCACTCTACTCTGGACATGCTGCTTCTGCTGTCTCAACAATGGATGGAGGTCCTCAATGCCAAACAGGAAATTAGAGCTGTCTCCCTCGACATATCACGTGCCTTCGACACGGTCTGGCACCCCGCTCTGCTCACCAAACTCTCCTCCTTTGGTATCCATGGAAATCTCCACGCATGGCTGGCGGACTTCCTCTCTAGTCGTCGTCAACGTGTGGCCCTGAATGGGTTTCTCTCATCTCCTCTTCCTGTTCAGGCTGGAGTTCCCCAAGGCAGTGTTCTGGGCCCCGTGCTTTTTCTGGTCTTCATCAATGATCTCTCTGACTCTCTCGAAAATCCTCTCTATCTCTTTGCTGATGACTCCACTCTCTGCCGCTCCATTCCTCTTCCCTCAGATCGGCAGTCTGCTGCCTCCTCACTCTCTGAAGACCTGGACAAAATCACAGACTGGTCAAACAAGTGGAACATGTCTTTCAATCCTGACAAATCTCACACTCTTACTATGTCTCTCCGAAAAGATCGACTGGACAACCCTCCCATCTACTTTCTCAACAATCCTCTCCAAGAAGTTCTGTCGCTCAAGATTTTGGGTCTCACTATCTGCCATGATCTTTCTTGGGAAAACCACATTTCCAAGCTGGCCTCCAAAGCCAGTCGCCGACTGGGCATCCTCCGTCGTGCGAAGTCCTTCCTCGGCACACCTGAGCTCCTCACCACATACAAGGCTTTCATCCGCAGCTCAATGGAATACTGTTCTCCCCTATGGGCCGGTGCTCCTGCCTCACACCTAGCTCGGCTTCACGCTGTTGAAACCAAAGCTTTCAGAATTATTGGAATCTCCCGCGATGAAGCTATCTCTGAGGGCCTTTCACTCACTCACCGCAGGCAGGTAGGTGGTCTTTCTGTCTTCTACCGACTCCTCTCCGGCCTTGCACCCCCAGCTCTCTCTGTGCTCTGTCCCCCAAATATTCCTACAGGTCGCACAAGATCTGCCAGCAACCCTCTGATGGTTAAACTGCCGAAATCTCGGCTCTCCGCTCACCTTCACTCTTTCATTCCTCTTTTCTCCCGCCTCTGGAACAAACTACCTCACTCCCTTCAATCACACTCCTCCCTCCAGGTCTTTAAAACAGCTGTTCACCACCATCTCTTATCTTCCCCCATCCAAAACCTTGATCTTTTCTACCCCCGCTAATTCACCCCAGATCCACCTTGTTTGAAATTCCAACTTCTTTCCTGGAAGTCCTGGCAGTGTCCATATGTTTTATACCTCTCCCACCGCCCCCTTCCCATGCCCCCCCCCCCCCAAAGCCCTCGCCCTCTCTCAGATCTCTCGATGTCTCCATGTCTCTCGGTCCCTGCTCTCAAATGTTGTGTTTGTGTCCTTCCCCCTCTCCCCCCATCTTGTCTACCGCTCCCTATGTTATATGTTTTATGTGTCGGTTTGTCTTTCTGTGTGATTAATGTTCGCTCTTTCACGAGCCTCGATCTTGTATACAAAAAAAAAAAAAAAAAAAAAAAAAAAAAAAATGTATGCCACGAAAGTGCTTTCGCTGTGGAGCCTTTGGTCACGTTAAACGTTTCTGTCCCAAGGTTTCGTGTTCAAAGTGTAGGGAAAATGGTCACGTAGACACCGATTCAAAAAGGATAATAATACTCGGGTTCCAATTAAACCGACTGAAGTTTGAAAGTGAGAGTTTACTGGTTCCTGTTCCTGCTGTTCCCTCCTGCAGTGAAACGAACGATAGCAGCATCCATGTACGTGTCCCTAGTCTTGAAAATGATTGTACTTCCCTTCCTGTTACAGAAACCGAAGCGACCCCAACTCGCACAACCTTTGCTGCGATTCCCTCATGTAGTGAAGGAATGGAGGAGGATCATATTATTAGTTCTCAAAAACGAAGGGTGTCAGTTGCTAATTTTTCTACCAGTAATCCAAAAAAGGTAGTATTGGAGAAGGCCAGTGTAGCTGAACACGCACCTCAATGTGTTCCTCATGCTTCCATCGGGTTTGGAAAAAGGATAGTGAATCGGGTGCGGCAATTGAGGATAATATGTCTGAAAGTTTGTGTACCAACTCTGTGGATATAAATTGTTATGTGGGTGAAATAAGTGGCAACGCTGCAGACGTTGCTAAACCCTCGAACGAACCGTTACGATCATTAGTCACTGTGAACGAGCAGACACTGACAGTGACTGACTCATCCCTCCACAGTGCTGCTCTACTGATGCAGATTCAAAACTGTTACCGAGTCGCTTATTGATTCGGTAGATTGTGCTCTACAAGAGTGTGAAACCAAGGTTTCAACTTCTGATTAGCACAAAGATCACCATGGCAACGTTGATTGTACAGTGGAGCTCTCCAGCGAATCCTCAGAGATACTGACAATTCCCATAGTGACCACGGAAGCCGACATCCTCGATCCCGGAGGGACCTTGTCAGACTTGTCGGAATCTGATGAGGATGACGAGGTGCCCGAGTTGTCTCAGTCTCAGTTGAGTCAGCCAATGATATCTCCTCAACTCGTACTCTCTTTTTTTGAATGAAACCTACAGACAGCGGAATGTAGTTACCAGGGATACATTTCCTGATTTAGGTTAATTTATTCAATCAGCAAAATAAATAAAGAGGCCAAAGAATTTCCACGAACAAGGTCACAGTTTCACCGATTCAGGAAAATTATTACAAAAGCCGGTCTTGAGATTTCGCAACACCCAATCAAGCCTTTTGATAAGGGATGAAGCAAATTACCTTTGGCACCTTGGAACATTAACGGCGGAGGTGCAAACCCAAACCGCCAAACTCAAGTGCAAAGTTTGTTTCGACACAAAAATGTCGATGTACTTTTATTGCAGGAAAAACACATCACCCAGAACGTAGAATATGATTGGTGTTGTCTTTTTGGGGGATAGTGCTTTTTTAGCAACCTGTCTTCCCTTTCGGTAGGTGTTGCTTTCATACTTAGTCCAGGACTAGTACCTGTCAATCCTCTTCCAGGAGATTGTTAACGGCAGGTTCAGCTCTCTAGAACTGGTGGTTAATAATTTCCATTTCACATTATTCAATGTGTACGCACCAAGTGAGAGTACAGAACGGAAAGCTTTCTTTGCGTCTGTGATTAATCGCCTGCAGACAGTTGATCTAAACCAATGTGTGTGTATCAGGGGTGATTTCAACTGTACCTTTGAACCTGTAATGGACAGGAACTCGGCAGAACCTCATCCCGAATCATGTATTGATTTATCCCTTTTCCTTTCTCGGGTTGGTTTGCTAGATGTATGGAGGGTACTTTTCCCCAATGAACCTCAGTTTACCTGGAGCCGCATTACCAGAGGAAGAGTGGCCCTTGCGAGACTCGACCGATGGTATATAAACTCACCTTTTAGAAACGCTATAGTCTCTCCGGATTATTTTCCGTCAATATTCTCAGACCATCATTTCGTAACCATGGGGTTTCTTTTTCCTCAGTCAATAAATAAAAGTGCACACTGGAAATTTAATACCAGTCTTCTAGAAGATGGTCTATTGAAAGAAGCCTTCCAAGTTTTCTGGGCTAATCAAATCCAAAGAAAGCCCTCTTTTTCTTCAGTCAATAAATAAAAGTGCATACTGGAAATTTAATACCAGTCTTCTAGAAGATGGTCTATTGAAAGAAGCCTTCCAAGTTTTCTGGGCTAATCAAATCCAAAGAAAGCCCTCTTTTTCTTCAGTCAATAAATAAAAGTGCATACTGGAAATTTAATACCAGTCTTCTAGAAGATGGTCTATTGAAAGAAGCCTTCCAAGTTTTCTGGGCTAATCAAATCCAAAGAAAGCCCTCTTTTTCCTCAGTCAATAAATAAAAGTGCATACTGGAAATTTAATACCAGTCTTCTAGAAGATGGTCTATTGAAAGAAGCCTTCCAAGTTTTCTGGGCTAATCAAATCCAAAGAAAGCCCTCTTTTTCCTCAGTCAATAAATAAAAGTGCATACTGGAAATTTAATACCAGTCTTCTAGAAGATGGTCTATTGAAAGAAGCCTTCCAAGTTTTCTGGGCTAATCAAATCCTAAGAAAGCCCTCTTTTTCTTCAGTAAATCTTTGGTGGGACAATACGAAAACCCCGATTCGGGTGTTTTGTCAACAGTTTAGAGCAAACATTACAAATGTTAAGAATGTAACAATGACTTGTTTGGAAGCTGACATTGTACAGCTTGAAGATAAACTGGGTAAGAATAATAATGCAAGAAACTATCTGTTATTACCAGAAAGGAAGACTCAATTGAGAGAGTTAATCCAGGAGAAAGCAGCAGGGTTGTTGCTCAGACTAAGGGTTAAGAACTTAAAGGTTTTAGATACCCCTAGTAAAGCTTTTTTTTCATCTGGATTCTGTCAGTAAAGCACCCAAAAACATTTTTTCTGTAATTGATCCATGCGGAGCTGTTGTTGTAAATCCCAGAGACAGACGGTTATGTGTTCAAGATTTATTTTCCACACTGTTTTCAAAACAGGTCGTTTGTGATGAAACAATGACACTTTTAACCTCTCACCTATCCTCGTTAACTGAGCCCCAGCGGATGGAGTTGGACTCACCAATTACGCCCGAGGAGTTAACGCAAGCCCTGGCTGGAATGGACTCTGGAAGAGCCCTTGGAATCGATTGTCTGCAGGCTGAATTTTATGTGGAATTTTTGGAACTGTTAGGTCCAGAACTGATGCATGTTCTTGAATCATCACTGACTCATGGAGAATTGCCTTTAAGTTTGAGAAGAGCGGTGATGTCCCTTCTTCCAAAGGCTGGTGATTTGCGACACATGAAGAATTGGAGACCTGTTTCTCTACTATGCACTGATTATAAAATCTTTTCAAAAGTTTTGGCGAATCGAGTTAAAAAGGTAATTAGCAATTTGGTTCACCCTGATTGTTATTGTATCCCTGGTAGATCCATGTATGATAACATATTTTTCATTAGAGATCTGATAGATGGCAACTGTGTGCAGAATGACTTTGGTATAATTTTTCTTGATTTAGAAAAGGCTTTTGATAGCATCGATCATGTCTTTTTGAATCATGTGCTTGAAGCTTGTGGATTTGGAGCTAATTTCAGAACTTATATTGCTTTATTGTACAACAATATATTCGGTTTAGTTAAGGTGAATAATGAGCTTTGTTCTCCCATACAGGTTCAAAGAGGGGTAAGGCAAGGTTGCACTGTCTCCGGCTTACTGTTCACTCTTGCAATGGAATCACTTCTCATGTTACTAAGGAATAACGTTTCTGGAATAAGTATATCTCCTGAATATCCTCCAGTTGTCGTATCGGCGTATGCTGATGATGTCGCAGTCATTGTTAAAGACAATAACGACATTGCAGCTCTTGCTAAGTGCCTACATTTGTTTGGTTTAGCTTCCTCGTTGAAGTGCAACTGGGAAAAGAGCAAAGCTTTATGGGTTCCCTCTGTCAGGAACAGTGCATCTGGAATGGCGCAAAGCCTGCCAATACACCTTCCTGCAAGTTTGAAGTGGGTGGATGAAGGTGGTCGCTATCTTGGAGTGTCTCTTGGATCCCCACAGTACGGCCAGAAGAACTGGGAAGGTGTTGCTGAATGTGTAAAAAAGAGATTGAGGAGGTGGTGGAGGGCCCTGCCTCACCTTACGTATACAACAACCAACAACAGGCATTTTAAGGCCATTTTCCCTGCAAGAGCGGGGGTTAGCCTTGTGGTCCCCATGACAACCTTCTCCATTTTGCCCTATTTTCTGCATCTCCCCTTGTTAACCCCCTTGCCCGCATTTCTTCTTCGACCATCTTTAGCCAAGTCTTTCTCGGTCTTCCCCGTCCTCTACTTCCCTCTACATTCATTTCCATCCCTCTTCTCAACCAGTCACTTTCATCCTTCCTCAACACATGACCAAACCATCTCAACCTGTTTCTCTTCACAGCATCCATCACAGGCTCTATTCCCATCATCTTTCGCAATTCATCATTTGTCTTCCTCTCTCTCAACGATACTCCGCACATCCACCGAACCATTCGCATTTCCACCCTTTCCAGCCTTCGTTGCTGCTCTATGTTCATTACCCATGTCTCGCTCCCATAAATCATAACACTTCTCACACATGCAGCATACACCTTTCCCTTCAGCGTCAATGACAGTCCCCTCCTCGTCAGCACGCCACTCAGTTCCCGAAACTTCTTCCATGCACATCTCACTCTAGCAACCGTTGCCGAGTCTGATCCACCTTCTCCATTCAGCATGTCTCCTAGGTAACAAAATGTTTTCACACCTTCCAGCTTCACGCTGTCTCCAAGATTCAACTCAACATTTCCTCCATCTGCAGCTCCCTCTGTGCACACCTTACACTTGAATGTAGCTGCCACACTGGTAAATGACCCACTCAAACCACTACATTTTTTATGAACCCGCTCAGCGCACATTGTACATTGAATGGAATTCACTCCAACACCCTTCCTACACACAGCACACGGCCACTTCCCAGTTCTTTCCACCTCACCACATGCTTTACCACTTGCCATCACCTTCATATTTCCGATATTCACCTTCAGACCTTTTGTCTCCATACATTCCTTCCACTTGTTCATCTTCTCCTTCAGTCCATCCATACTTTCTGCAATCAACACCAGATCATCTGCATACAACAACTCCCACGGTAAACCCTCCTTTACGTTCCGAGCCAGCACCCCCATCACAGCTACAAATAGTAGTGGACTTAGTACCGACCCCTGATGCACTCCCACCTTCACCTCAAACTCACCACTGTTCCCGTACTTCGTCCTTACAGCTGTGCGCGCGCTTTTGTACATTGGCATCACCACTCTGATCAACCATTCCTCCACTCCTAACTTCCTCAATGCCCATGTCACTACTTCACGTGGAACCATATCGAATGCTTTCTCCAGATCAACAAACTCAAGAAACAACTTCTTCCTCTTCTCCATGTACTTCTCCTGCAACTGCCTCACAATAAAAAGCGCGTCTGTCGTTCCTCTTCCTGGCATAAATCCAAACTGCAGTTCATCAATCTTCACTTTCTTCCTTATCCTCCTCTCCAACACCCTTTCGAATACCTTCATTCCATGCTCCAATAACTTTATCGCTCGATACGAGCCACAGTCCAGAGGGTCACCTTTCCCCTTGTATAGAGGGACGAGGGTACTCAGTTCCCAATCCACTGGAATGCAGCCTTCTTTCACCACCAGATTGCAGATCTCTGTCATTCTCTTCACACCCCAATTTCCTGCTGCCTTCAACATATCTCCCACAACTCCCGTCGGCCCTCCCACTTTTCTACTCTTCATTGCTTTTATCGCTTCCTCAACTTCCTTCTCGGATATCTTCTCTGCCGGTCCTAAAACTGGGTTACTCTCTATGTTGCCATCCCATTCATTCTCTGCATTCAACAGTATTTCCATATATCTCTTCCATCTTCCTTTAATTCCATCTGGGTCCACAACGATTTGTCCCACTTCATCCTTCAAGCAACTCACCCCCATCACATCACACCTCTCTTTTGCTATCTGCTTTGCAATCCTGAATACCACTCTCTGACCCTCTTCCAAATCCAAGCGTTCTCCCAAAATTTCCCTACATGCCTCCTGTGCCTTTGCTACCTCTTTCTTTGCAGCCTTCTTGGCTGCCTTATAACTTTCATGCTCTGCTTTTTCTGCTCCCGTACCCTTCGCCTTAGGCCACTCCTTGAACTTCTTCCTCTTCTCGTCAATCCTCTTTCCAACTTCATCATCCCACCACCATGTTTCCGAGTGCCTCGGTGGTCCTTTTGTCCATCCACATACCTCACCAACGGCTCCAAACATACCATCTTTCATTGACATCCAACCACGTTCAAGCTCAACCACATCATCCTCTACCCTACTCAGCCTCTCTTTTAATGCCTCCCTTACTGTCACCTCTTTCAACCTGCACACCTTCATTCTCGGTTGGTACATCACCCGCCGAGCTCTCCTCACACCTTTCACCCTTATGTCGCAGACAACCAAGTGGTGCTGTGAAACAGCCTCCTCCCCCGCGATCACCTTTGTGTCCCAGAGGTGCCTTCTATCTCGCCTACGCACCAGCAGGTAGTCAACGGTTGCCGTCGACCCACCTGATGTGTATATAACAAGCTTATTATCCTCTTTCTGGAACTGAGTATTACAAATCAACAAATCAGCTCCATCAGCAAACTCCAAAATCCTTTCACCTTCTCCATTTCTCACACCATATCCGTAACCCCCATGAACTCCCTCAAAACCATCCATACTCCTTCCCACATGTCCATTTAGGTCTCCTCCTACCACAACAACTTCCTCATCTTTCACGTTTTCCATCAGCTTCTCTATAGCACACCAGAACTTGTCCTTCTCTTCATTGCTCCGACCAACCTGCGGAGCATATACTGAGATGATGTTCACCAAGAGCTTTCCAATCATCATTTTCACCATCATCAACCAATCACTCACTCTAGTCACACTCACCACACTGTCTACAAACTCCTCAGAAAACAGGACACCAACACCATTCACGCCCTCCGGGCACCCTTGCCACACAAACTTGTATTTCTGTCCCTGCCTACCCTTCACCATTCTCACACCACTTCCCTTCCATCTCGTCTCTTGCACACAACATATGTCCACTCTTCTTCTGACAAATACTTCCACCACTTCTCCTGATCTCCCTGTCATTGTCCCTACATTCCATGTCCCAAACCTCAGAAACCAATCTCCACGTCGGGCATCAGACGTTTCGTCGTCATAAATGGAATGACTTCCACCCTTGCTTCGATCGGGTTCTCCATCTTGAGTTTTGACGAGAGGGATTGGGGTCCCCCACGCAGTACTTCGGGCTGTACCCTGCCCATATGTAGTTGTAATTGTCATGGTTCTCTTGTTTGAGGCAATGTTCTTATGGCCGGATGCCCTTCCTGACGCCAACCCTTTTCGTCGCCTCTTACGACACGCAGGGATACGGTGTACCTATTCTAAACCGGGGTACACACCGGGACCTCACCTCACCTTATGTATAATGGCCGAGTTTTGATAGTCAAGAATCTAGTCGCCTCCTTCTTGTGGCACAGATTAATCTGCCTGCAACCACCAGAATAGTGTAGCAGCATAGCAAACCTGTTGTGCATTTTGTGATACAAGCACCAAATTTGGCACAAACGTACATTAATATGTTGCGAACATTTTCAGATATTGGGCCACTTGAAATTCCGTAATTTTTTTTTTCAATTTTTTTCAAATTTCGTAATTTCAAATTTTTCGGGTGACACCGTCACAATTTCGGTCTTCGAGGCCAGCCGATATAGTGGGGCGGCTTAGCCCAAATATTCAAAAGAATTGTGCATTTTGTGATACAAGCACCAAATTTGGCACAAATGTACATTAATATGTTGCGAACATTGTGTGGTCAGCAATGAAGACGAGAGTCTGAATTACATGTATGCAAAAGACCTTGTGAACCAGTGAAGCAAATACACGGGTAAGCATGAATTAAATCTAGGGCATGATATAATTTCCATGATGTTTACCTCTACACTCAATGGTGGAAGGAGGTAATGTTTTGATCCCAGCTTGTCTGTATGTCTGTTTGTCTGTTAGTCCACAAAATTCCAGACAAAGCTTGTAGTAGTGGTAGTTGTAGTGGTAGTGGTGATAACAGAAATTGTTATATAGAACTGAACTTATATTATTATTATATGCAGAAAATAACTTCATTTCTATATGCCCTGCAGTGGACAGGTTAATTGGTTTATGCACTGAAGGGGTCACCCTGGTGTGCACTGCTGTGTTCTGCCTCACTGAGTTGTTCAGGTATGATGTACTCAGCACAAGCTTCCGGTCGGCCCGGAGGTGGGGGTGTGGGGCCTGTCACGGAACGTCAAAACAAACGGCCTGCCGGGGCCGCCCAAAAGTCGGGCGTGAGGGGCGCGTCCACTAATGGAACGCCTCTCGCTTCCCAGATCGAGGGCCACGTGGTCAGGAGAACCTCGTCCCTTCCGGTCACACTTTGCCTATCGGCCGGCCTCGAAGACCGAAATTGTGACGGTGTCACCCGAAAAATTTGAAATTACGAAATTTGAAAAAATTTGAAAAAAAAAATTACGGAATTTCAAGTGGCCCAATATCTGAAAATGTTCGCAACATATTAATGTACATTTGTGCCAAATTTGGTGCTTGTATCAGAAAATGCACAATTCTTTTGAATATTTGGGCTAAGCCACCCCACTAGAAGGCTTGGTGAAGGAAGTGCAAAGGCAACTGTTGGATTTCTTTTGGGGAGGTCATCACTGGTTACGGCCAAACGTTGTATGCCGTCCATTGGCCGAGGGTGGCCAGAGTATGGTTGACGCCAGGAGCCGTATAATGGCCTTTCGGCTATGCTCTGTACAAAAACTTTTGGCGAAAGAGCAATTACCAAACCATGTCTTGGCCACCCACATTTTGCGGCAAGCAGGCGTGCTTGGATATGGCCATGAATGTTTGTTGGTCCTGCTTCAACAAGTTGACATATCTCATCTTCCTGTTTTTAATCAGTGTGTTGAATGCTTGGCTGAACCTCAGTGTGACGTCAAGAAGACAACTGAACTACGACATCCATATGTTTGCACAAGAGCCTTTGCTCTGCAATCGGCTTTTTCCTAATATGCCAAAAAGTAGGGACCTCTGCCAGCATTTCATAATTGCCGGCATCACAAAAGTATGGCACTTCCGGCATGTTTCAGGTTGCGGGTGGAAATCACCTCTAGAAGTAGCCAAGCTAGCAGGAATTCGGTCCGAAAGAGTGACTGCAAAAGTGTTGAGAGAGGTGATATGAATAGGGGTACGGCTGAGAGTATGCTGGTCTCCCGAGCTCGAACCATTGCACGATGAGTGGGTTTTTCCTGGGTTATTGGTGCACTTCAAGTCGGAAGACTCACCCCCGGTTAGCATGGGGTTAAGCCCCTTTCAAGAGACTAGCAGTAAAGAGCTATACAAGTCATGTGTCAAGTTACTGCTGGGGGATACGCCGCTAAATGGAGTAATCCGGTAGAAGAGACTGTTGCCTGTGGGACCCCCCTCTGAACCTGTATGGGACTCCATGTATAGCAAGCTCATAAGTAAAAGATCTGGTGACCTCCAATGGAGACTGATCCACTGGATAGTCCTGGTTGTGTGAGGTTCATGAGAACCAACTGTTAATATTTTTGTAGTGTTTGTAGTTTGTATAAAGTTAATGGTTTATTTTGGTAATTTGTGTGTGTTTGTGTGTTTGATACTTCTGGAACCATTTCGTTTCATTGCTTTCATGTATTTATGGTTGGTGTAAATATATAAATATATTTGTATTCTTTTCATAATAAAAGGACTTCAAAAGTCTTTCTCTCTCTCTCTCTCTCTCTCTCTCTCTCTCTCTCTCTCTCTCTCTCTCTGTCTCTGTCTCTCAGCCGTGTCAAGGTAAGAGTTCCTTGTGAAGAATGTGTTTGCACTTCTCAATTATCATCTGTGTTCACCTGATCAATCACGCGATGACTTTTCCTTGCTTCCTCAGTTAAAATTACACAAGGAAAGGTCATTGCTGCTGATGGAATAATGTAGGAATTTCAAAGCTCTTTAACAAATGACTTGCACAGCATTCCGAAGGTGCCTTTCCAGAACAGTTTCTAGAGAATCTCAAGCAAAGCTGGGTTCCATATTGCTGGGTTGCGTTAGCACTATCTTATGGCAGGGGCGACCAGGTTGGGCAATGGATGTCGTCTGAAGACCATGGGACCGATGACTTATTGGACTACATTGGTGCCATTCGTACTTTCTATGCCTTCTTCAAATGGACACTCAAGGAGATGCTATTCAGGATAAATGGCTGAGTTTTGGGAGTTGTGTCATCATCGGTTATTTGAAAACTTAGTGAAGATGTTGTAAATGTGAGGCATATGATTAACATTTTAATATGCATTAAACAATAATTGTAACCGGATGTCTAGAACAGTGGGCCATATCACCAACGTGTCACCAATTTGTTCTCATTAGCTGAACATGTGACAAATTATTACTTGTAAAATTGAAGATTTTTCAAGTACGTGTATTGGTTGGTCTTGTGTGTCTTCTGTCTGTCTGCCTGTCTATGTCTGTCTGTCTGTCTGTACGTCAATCATCTACAGGTCACAATTTTAATCTGATCGTCACGAAGCTTCACCAAATGGTGGTGTTGGTTGTAAGGATGAAGCCCATTGATTTTTTAGGTCAAAAGGTCAAAGGTCAACTCAAGGTCAAACTTTTAAAATCATCAATTTTCATCTGAAAAATAACCAATTTTCATCCGATTGATCCGACCATCAACAAGATCGTTAATTTTAATCTTAATGAAATGTACAATTTTGATGTCTCCATGGCAACTTTTCTTTTTGGGGGGTGTGGTGTATTTTGAAAGTAATGTGCCCTGCACAATATCTTTCTTGTTTCTTATTGATGAATTAATTTTTCTAGATTTAAACCCCATATTGTAATAATTTTGCAGGCTGGCAGGATGGCTTTGAGGTTTAAAACTAGAGGCATGCGCTTTAAAACTGCGAAGTTATGGCTGGTTATGAAGTTAAAGTTATGAAGTTAAAACGCGTCATTTTGATGCAACACGTGACCCATGACGTCCTCTTATAAAACTGAATTCAGAATTGGATAAAAAATTTTAATAATAAAAAATCCAGATTAAAAATAAATTAGAACTGCCACTTTACAACTGCTGGCAGTGATGACCGGTTTCCTCTGCCTTCCCGCTTTCATACAACCCCGCTTGGATACAACCCCGCTTTGATACAACCCAACTTTCATTGGACATGCTTTGATACAACCCCCCGTAGATACAACCCCAATACATACACACGCATACCCCCCACACACACACACACACACACATCCTCCCCCCACACACACACAAACATCTCCACCCCCCCCCCCCACACACACACACACACACATATCCACACACGCACATCCCTCCCCCCACCACATACATACACACATCCCCACACCCACCCTCCCCCCACAACCCCCCCTTCCTCCACATTCCACCCCCACCCCCCCCCCACCCCTCACCCCCCCCCCCCCCCCCACACACACACACAATCACACACACACACACACACACACACACACACACACACACACACACATCCCCACATACACAGATGCATACATACACACACATCCCCACATACACACACGCATACACACACACCCACACACATACACACACATCCCCACATACACACACACATCCCCCCACACACACACACATCCCCACATACACACACACATCCCCACATACACACACACATCCCCACATACACACACACATCCCCACATACACAGACACACATCCCCACATACACACACACATCCCCACATACACACACACACACACACACACACACACACACACACACATCCCCACATACACACACACATCCCCACATACACACACACATCCCCACATACACACACACATCCCCACATAAACACACATCCCCACATCCACACACACATCCCCACATACACACACACACACACACACACACACACACACACACACACACACACACACACACACACCCACATACATACACACTTCCCCACATACACAAACATCCCCACATACACACACATCCCCACATACACACACATCCCCACATACACACACACATCCCCAAATACACACACACATCCCCAAATACACACACACATCCCCACATACACACACACACATCCCCACATACACACACACCCCCACATACACACACACATTTTTTTTACCATATAACTAAATGGTGAAGAATCACTGAAAAATTATACGAGCAGGATCTCGATCCAGATCATCACCAAAATTGAATCCATTCTTCCTTGTCCCTCACACAACCTGTCCAACAAGTTTCGTCCAAATCAGTAAATAACTTTTTTGAGATATCCTGCTATATCGTTTTGGCCCTATCTCCCAATGGTGAAGAATCACTTAAAATATTCTACTAGCCGGATCCGAATCCGGATCTTCACCAAAATTGAATCATTTCGTCCTTGTGACATATGCTACATCTCTTGCAAATTTCGTCCGAATTTGTCCACAACTTTTTGAGATATTTTGTTCACAAACGGACAGACAAACGGACAAACAGACAGACAGACAGACAGGGGTGAAAACATAACCTCCATCTACCTTTGGTGGCAGAGGTAATAAAAACAACAATGATAATAGCATACTATAAAAAAAATTTTTTTTTTTTTGTATACAGAGTCGAGGCTTGTGAAAGAGCTAACATTTATCAAACAAACAAATCAAACAAACAAGCAAACAAAGTATATAAAAAGGGGAGCGGTCGACAAGATGGGGAGAGAAGGGGAGGAAGCACACAAACACAACATTTGAGAGCAGGGACATCGGGAAATGTTTTTGGAGGGAGAGGGCCTGGGGGGAGGCAGGATAGGTATAAAACACAAGGACTTCCAGGAAAGAAGTCAAAAGTCACCTCAAAAAGTGGATTTGGGGTGAAATTAGCGGGGGTAGAAAAGATCAAGGTTTTGGATTGGGGAAGATAAGAGATGGTGGTGAACAGCCGTTTTAAAGACCTGGAGGGAGGAGTGGGATTGAAGAGAGTGAGGGAGTTTGTTCCAGAGGCGGGAGAAAAGGGGAATGAAGGAGTGAAGGTGAGCAGAGAGTCTTGATTTTGGCAGTTTAACCATAAGAGGGTTACACGCAGATCTTGTGCGACCTGCAGGAATATTTGGGGGACAGAGCCCAGAGAGAGCTGGGGGAGCAAGGCCGGAGAGGAGTCGGTAGAAGATGGAAAGACCACCAACCTGCCTGCAGTGATTAAGTGAAAGGCCCTCAGAGATAGCGTCATTGCGGGAGAGTCCAATGATTCTGAATGCTTTGGTTTCAACAGCGTGAAGACGAGCTAGGTGTGAGGCAGGAGCACCATCCCAGAGGGGAAACCAGTACTCCATTGAGCTGCGGATGAAAGCCTTGTACGTGGTGAGGAGCTCAGGTGTGCCAAGGAAGGAATTCGCACGACGGAGGATGCCCAGTCGGCGACTGGCTTTGGAGGCCAGCTTGGAAATGTGGTTTTCCCAGGAAAGATCATGGCAGATAGTGAGACACAAAAGCTTGAGTGACAGAACTTCTTGGAGAGGATTATTCAGAAAGTAGATGGGAGGGTTGTCCAGTCGGTCTTTTCGGAGAGACATCGTAAGAGTGTGAGATTTGTCAGGATTGAAAGACATGTTCCACATGTTTGCCCAGTCTGTGATTTTGTCCAGGTCTGCCGAGAGTGAGGAGGCTGCAGACTGCCGATCTGAGGGATGAGGAATGGAGCGGCAGAGAGTGGAGTCATCAGCAAAGAGATAGAGAGGATTTTCAAGAGAGTCAGAGAGATCATTGATGAAGACCAGAAAAAGCACAGGGCCCAGAACACTGCCTTGGGGAACTCCAGCCTGAACAGGAAGAGGAGATGAGAGAAACCCATTCAGGGCCACACGTTGACTACGACGAGAGAGGAAGTCTGCCAGCCATGTGTGGAGATTTCCATGGATACCAAAGGAGGAGCGTTTGGTGAGCAGAGCGGGGTGCCAGACCGTATCGAAGGCACGTGATATGTTGAGGGAGACAGCTCTAATTTCCTGTTTGGCATTGAGGACCTCCATCCATGGTTGAGACAGCAGAAGCAGCATGTCCAGAGTAGAGTGACCTGGTCTGAAACCAAATTGATGGTCAGAGATCAAGCCATTGGAGAAGAGGAAAGATTTCATATCCGAAGCAATGATGGATTCCATGACTTTGCTGATAACTGGGCGAAGGCTGATTGGTCTGTAGTTGCTAGGATCTGTTTTTGCACCTTTTTTGTGCAGAAGCGGTGATGTTGGCTGATTTCCAAGCAGATGGCAGTTGACCTTGAGGAAAAGAGAGGGTGAAGAGAACAGCGAGAGAGGGAGTGAAAGAGCGGAAGAACAGGATTTTAGGACCCGTGGGCTGATGCCGTCAGGTCCAGTTGCAGAATCAGAGTCGAGGGTTGACAGAAACTTTTCCACCTTGTCAGGAGGAAAGGACACGGAGTCCAGGAGCAGCTGGGTACGACTGGGTATGGTGGGTACAAAGAGGGATGGGTTTGGGACACAAGATTTCGAGGCAAACACAGAGTTGAGGCATTCAGCTTTTTAACATGCGGAGTCAGCTGTGTAGCCGTTTGAGGTAAGGGAGGGGATGGAGCGGGAACAAACACCAGAAACAGATTTGACCAGACGCCACCAGGATTTGGAAGAGGTAGACAGATAAGAGAGTTCGGTCTTAAGAACGGAGAGATATTGTTTCCTGGCTCTCCTGAGGGTGGACACACACTTGTTTCAGGCTTTGTGAAAGGAAATGAGATTTCCTTCCATTGGATTTGCTTTCCAGGAGACGAAGGCAAGTTGTTTCTGGGCAACAGCCTCACCACAAGATTCCGTGTACCATGGATGGGAGGAAGGGTATGACAACTGAAGACGAGATGGGATAAATCTGTGCATGAGAGAGAGCAATTTACTTTGGAAGAATTCCCAGGATGAGTTGATGTCAGAGGTGGTAGAGATGGGAGACCAGTCCAGATGATTGATGGCTGCTTGAAGACCGTGCCAGTTGGCCTGACTGAAATGCCAGACTCGTCGACGCTGAGCAGGCTCCCTGAGAATGGTCAGAGAGATGTCCACTTTAACAAGCACATGATCAGATGATCCGATTGGAGCAGAAGAAGAGCAGCAGACATTTTCAGGGAAGTTTGTCATAACCAAGTCCAGAAGAGAAGATGCTCCGTTGACTGAGATCCATGTCGGGAAATTGACAGATTGTGTCAGTCCCAGGGAGTCGCAGAAGTCCTTTGCTGAGGAGCCATGGCTGGTGAGAGAGGTACCCACACCCAGCCAACTGGCATGGTGACAATTGAAATCACAACATATGAGGAAGAGAGAGTTGGGATGAGTAGATAGAAGTTGGTCCATATTATCAGACAGCGAGATGTAGATGGAGTCATCACTGTTTGGTGGACGGTACAACACACATATGAACAAGAGGTGGGAGCGAAGGGGAAGCCGTAGCCAGACGTATTCCTGGGGGTGAGGTGGAGAGAGTGCAGTGCAGGGCGAGTGAGGAAGAGAGTTTTTGATAAAGATAGCAACCCCACCTCCAGGACGAGGCTCAGGTCTATCATACCGGAGGAGGGAGTAACCCGGGAGAGATACTAAGGAATCAGAGACATCATGAAGGAGGAAAGTTTCTGTTAAGCCGATCACGTCTGGTTTGACAGAAGCAACCTGTATGGAGAGATCAGTTAAGTTTGGAGACATCCTGTATGGAGACATCCTCTATGGAGACATCCTGTATGGAGACATCCTGTATGGAGACATCCCCACAAAAACACACATCCCCACAAAAACACACATTCCCACAAAACCACACATCCCCACAAAAACACACATCCCCACATGCACACACACATCCCCACATACACACACACATCCCCATACACACACACACACACACACACACACACACACACACACACACACACACACACACACACACACACACACATCCCCACACTTTATGACAACCCCGCTTTCACATTATTATTATTATTCTCCATCAATTTATCCCTTGATGATGCTCTAGAAATTTCATCCTGATCGGATGAAGTTTTGTACTTGTCGAATTATGACATCATAATGGAGGCACATATGACATCATCATTCACAAGGCTTATTCTCATGGATATAGTTCTTTATAATGAGATATGTCTCAATCTTTTCTACGCAGCACTTTTGGAGATATAGAGATGCGAAGTTTTTCGGTTTTTCCAACATGGTGACCGTACCACGTGACCTGTGACGTCATAATTATCCTTAAAAGATTCTTCATGCCCAGGTGCACCTGTGGGGAAAATTTCCTGTCAATCTGTGTAATGACTGCAGAAAAAGCGATTTTTATAGAAAATAAACCTGAAAATAGCAGAGCCAGAATTATTTATACTAGCAACGGTACCCGCCCTTTGGGCAGGGCTTCAATTGGGAGGCCCAAATGAAAAGGCTAAATATCAGAAATTGAAGGCTTTTAAAATTTTTTTAAACGATTCATATAAAGATCCGTTGAATCGTATCACACGCAAATCATCAAAATCTAAACAGTACATGGCGCACGTTTTGAAAAAAGATTGAATTCTGCAAAACAGAAGCAGCCACTACATGTCTTTCTCAGTCGCACGTTTATGTGTGAAGAGTGCGCGCCGAATCTGTAACACGGAAGCGGCCGCTACACATGTTTCTCAATCGCTTTGCACACGCTGCCATGTTACTTCGGAGCTGCACGTTTATATAGGAAGAGTTTGTCAGGAATCGATCTACTCTCTGCTGGTACGTAGAATAAACAGTATTTGTAGAATTTCAACAAAAGCCACATCACTGTTCATATCGGTAAATATTATTCCATCGTGTTTGGAAAAATTGGAAAAACTATAGAGCCTATTTTACTCCCAGGGGTCCCAGGAATACGCACCCAAAATATTGTTGTTGTAGCGGTTACCGCTGGATGCACACAATCGCCTTGCACCGGCCAGAACACGGCCAGACGCGCCTCTCCCGGGCATGCCCGGACTCACTGTTCCCGGGCACGCCCGAACCTCCCGGGCACGCCCGGTCTCGTCTTTCCCGGGCATGCCCGCTCTCGCCTTTCCAGGGCTCGCCCAGAGCGTCCGGGCATGCCCGCTATCGCCTTTTCAGGGCTCGCCCAGAGCGTCCGGGCATGCCCGCTATCGCCTTTCCAGGGCTCGCCCAGAGCGTCCGGGCATGCCCGCTATCGCCTTTCCAGGGCTCGCCCAGAGCGCCCGGGCACGCCCAGCCTCGACTTGCCAGGCCGCAGCCAAACACGCCCGGGCAGGTCCAGACTCGCCTTTCCAAGGCTCGCCCTTGACACCCGGGCATGCCCGGTATAGCTTTTGCCGGGCAAACTTCCCGACATAAATGTGTATATATATTGCTGCCCGATAAACGGGCTTGTCAGAATACCTGAGCTGTTTTGTTTCAATAAAGCCAAACACGCCCGGGCGGCAGGGATTGGAGATCTCGCGAGATCTTGGAGACGGCGGCAGGGATTTTCGAAGCTCCACACGGTCTCCACGTTTTTCGAAGTTAAGTCTGTTCACAATTGTATTTTGTCGAAACTGTATTTATCTTTCGGTGTGTGAAGTTATTGTGTGCAACTTTGGTTGTTTCTCGGTGTTTATCTTTCATAAATTGATCGTCTGTTTGCCGTGTCGTGTCTTGAGGCCTTGTACAGTGTGCACTGTACAACCTTGAGGCTTTGTTTTTCTCTCAGCGGTCCGTCTTTTTGTGATCCAATAACTTTCGTTCTCTGTATTCCCAGTCTTTTCACCCATAGCCTACTTCCTTGTGTAAATCTCAACTCAAAAAAAAAAAAAAAAAAAAAAAAAAAAACATTTCCTTCTCTGTTCTCATTCGTTTATTCATTCTTATTCGTTCGTTCGTTCTTCGACCACGTGTTTCTCCCCCATTTCCCCAGATAGTTTTCACTCATTAACCTTCAATGTTTACACTTTCCCCTCAAGTTATGTATTCCGTCATATTTTATAACACCTTTTTCTTCTTCTTCTTTAAAAGGCTGCTTTCGACTTGCTCACCAAATCAATTCATCCCAAAAAAAATATCCATCTCCTATAGTGCCTTTGTTCTACATTCCCTAAACTCTCCTGCACTCCATCCTCCATCCAGCGTCCTTAAACGTATTTTTAACTCGAAGGTCACAAGAAACTCATTTTGCAATAAATGTTCGTTTCCCATAGATCGTACACTTTCAAAAATCCAATCTCACCCCTCCCCTCCAAATCTTCCCCATAACCCCTCCCCTCCAAATCTTCCCCATCACCCATCCCTTTCAAATCTCCCCCCTTGCCCCCTCCCTCCTAAACTACTCCCTCACTCCTCCCCGCCAAGACGCCCCCTCGCCCCTCCCCTCCTAGACTCCTGCCTCACCCCTCCCCTCCAAATCTCCCCCATATCCCATCCCTTTCAAATCCCTCCCCTTGTCCCTTCCCTCCCAAACTCCCCCCTCACCCCTCCCCTTCAAATCTCCCCACCCTCATTGCTTCTCAATTTCCCCCCGCTCACTCCCACTCCTCAAAGCGTCCTCCCCGCTTCTTCCCCCTTCAAACTCTCACCTCCATCTCCCCCAACCTTCTGCCTCGCTCTTCCCCCTCCTCAAATAACACCTCATTGTGGCTCACCCAATCACCATCAAACCTTTTGTCCGCCCCATCCTTCCCTTTCTCCGAGCTATTCTGAAATCTCTGACACACCTTCAACAGCTCTCCCTACCTCTTCCACCTCTTCCACATCTTACCCTACCCCTCCTCCCCCCTGTTCTGTATCTGATGCTCCCCCTTCCTCTTCATTAACGGTATGGACCTCAAACATCCGGGGCCTTCGTTCAAACTTAACTGATCTCTCCATACAGGTTGCTTCTGTCAAACCAGACGTGATCTGCTTAACAGAAACTTTCCTCCTTTATGATGTCTCTGATTCCATAGTATCTCTCCCGGGCTACTCCCTCCTCCGGTATGATAGACCTGAGCCTCGTCCTGGAGGCGGGGTTGCTATCTTTATCAAAAACTCTCTTCCTCACTCGCCCTGCACTGCACTCTCTCCACCTCACCCCCAGGAATACCTTGGCTACGGCTTCCCCTTCGCTCCCACCTCTTGTTCATATGTGTGTTGTACCGTCCACCAAACAGTGATGACTCCATCTACATCTCGCTGTCTGATGATATGGACCAACTTCTATCTACTCATCCCAACTCTCTCTTCCTCATATGTGGTGATTTCAACTGTCATCATGCCAGTTGGCTGGGTGTGGGTACCTCTCTCACCAGCCATGGCTCCTCAGCAAAGGACTTCTGCGACTCACTGGGACTGACACAATCTGTCAATTTCCCGACCCGGATCTCAGTCAACGGAACATCTTCTCTTCTGGACTTGGTTATGACTAACTTCCCTGAAAATGTCTGCTGCTCTTCTTCTGCTCCGATCGGATCATCTGATCATGTCCTTGTTAAAGTGGACATCTCTCTGACCATCCTCAGGGAGCCTGCTCAGCGTCGACGAGTCTGGCATTTCACTCAGGCAAACTGGCACGGTCTTCAAGCAGCCATCAATCATCTGGACTGGTCTCCCATCTCTACCACCTCTGACATCAACTCATCCTGGGAATTCTTCCAAAGTAAATTGCTCTCTCTCATGCACAGATTTATCCCATCTCGTCTTCAGTTGTCATACCCTTCCTCCCGTCCATGGTACACGGAATCTTGTGGTGAGGCTGTTGCCCAGAAACAACTTGCCTTCGTCTCCTGGAAAGCAAATCCAACGGAAGGAAATCTCATTTCCTTTCACAAAGCCCGAAACAAGTGTGTGTCCACCCTCAGGAGAGCCAGGAAACAATATCTCTCCGTTCTCAAGACCGAACTCTCTTATCTGTCTCCCTCTTCCAAATCCTGGTGGCGTCTGGTCAAATCCGTTTCTGGTGTTTGTTCCCCCTCCATCCCCTCCCTTACCTCAAACGGCTACACAGCTGACTCCGCACGTGAAAAAGCTGAATGCCTCAACTCTGTGTTTGCCTCTAAATCTTGTGTCCCAAACCCATCCCTCTCTGTACCCACCATACCCAGTCGTACCCTGCTGCTCCTGGACTCCGTGTCCTTTCCTCCTGACAAGGTGGAAAAGTTTCTGTCAACCCTCGACTCTGATTCTGCAACTGGACCCGACGGCATCAGCCCACGGGTCCTAAAATCCTGCTCTGCTGCTCTATCTCACCCTCTCTCTGTTCTCTTCACCCTCTCTTTTGCTCAAGGTCAACTGCCATCTGCTTGGAAATCAGCCAACATCACCGCTTTGCACAAAAAAGGTGCAAAAACAGATCCTAGCAACTACAGACCAATCAGCCTTCTCCCAATTATCAGCAAAGTCATGGAATCCATCATTGCTTCTGATATGAAATCTTTCCTCTTCTCCAATGGCTTGATCTCTGATCATCAATTTGGTTTCAGACCAGGTCACTCTACTCTGGACATGCTGCTTCTGCTGTCTCAACAATGGATGGAGGTCCTCAATGCCAAACAGGAAATTAGAGCTGTCTCCCTCGACATATCACGTGCCTTCGACACGGTCTGGCACCCCGCTCTGCTCACCAAACTCTCCTCCTTTGGTATCCATGGAAATCTCCACGCATGGCTGGCGGACTTCCTCTCTAGTCGTCGTCAACGTGTGGCCCTGAATGGGTTTCTCTCATCTCCTCTTCCTGTTCAGGCTGGAGTTCCCCAAGGCAGTGTTCTGGGCCCCGTGCTTTTTCTGGTCTTCATCAATGATCTCTCTGACTCTCTCGAAAATCCTCTCTATCTCTTTGCTGATGACTCCACTCTCTGCCGCTCCATTCCTCTTCCCTCAGATCGGCAGTCTGCTGCCTCCTCACTCTCTGAAGACCTGGACAAAATCACAGACTGGTCAAACAAGTGGAACATGTCTTTCAATCCTGACAAATCTCACACTCTTACTATGTCTCTCCGAAAAGATCGACTGGACAACCCTCCCATCTACTTTCTCAACAATCCTCTCCAAGAAGTTCTGTCGCTCAAGATTTTGGGTCTCACTATCTGCCATGATCTTTCTTGGGAAAACCACATTTCCAAGCTGGCCTCCAAAGCCAGTCGCCGACTGGGCATCCTCCGTCGTGCGAAGTCCTTCCTCGGCACACCTGAGCTCCTCACCACATACAAGGCTTTCATCCGCAGCTCAATGGAATACTGTTCTCCCCTATGGGCCGGTGCTCCTGCCTCACACCTAGCTCGGCTTCACGCTGTTGAAACCAAAGCTTTCAGAATTATTGGAATCTCCCGCGATGAAGCTATCTCTGAGGGCCTTTCACTCACTCACCGCAGGCAGGTAGGTGGTCTTTCTGTCTTCTACCGACTCCTCTCCGGCCTTGCACCCCCAGCTCTCTCTGTGCTCTGTCCCCCAAATATTCCTACAGGTCGCACAAGATCTGCCAGCAACCCTCTGATGGTTAAACTGCCGAAATCTCGGCTCTCCGCTCACCTTCACTCTTTCATTCCTCTTTTCTCCCGCCTCTGGAACAAACTCCCTCACTCCCTTCAATCCCACTCCTCCCTCCAGGTCTTTAAAACAGCTGTTCACCACCATCTCTTATCTTCCCCCATCCAAAACCTTGATCTTTTCTACCCCCGCTAATTCACCCCAGATCCACCTTGTTTGAAATTCCAACTTCTTTCCTGGAAGTCCTGGCAGTGTCCATATGTTTTATACCTCTCCCACTGCCCCCTTCCCACGCCCCCCCCCCCAAAGCCCTCGCCCTCTCTCAGATCTCTCGATGTCTCCATGTCTCTCGGTCGCTGCTCTCAAATGTTGTGTTTGTGTCCTTCCCCCTCTCTCCCCATCTTGTCTACCGCTCCCTATGTTATATGTTTTATGTGTCGGTTTGTCTTTCTGTGTGTTCATGTGATTAATGTTCGCTCTTTCACGAGCCTCGATATTGTATACAAAAAAAAAAAAAAAAAAAAAAAAAAAAAAAAAAATAAAAATAAAAAATAAAAATAAAAAATAAAATAAAAAATAAAGCAACTCGGACGAATTCCGTCTTTGGTCGCGTCAATTCTTTCGACTCGCGTTGGAGCGCAGTTTCTTCATTGGTGACCTACCGACATGGATACGGCAGTGACGCTTAAACTGCCTACCTTCTGGGAGGCTCACGTGGCTGTTTGGTTCGCTCAGGCGGACTCTCAGTTCGCCCTGCGAGGCATCACCGCGGACGACACCCACTTCCACCATGTTGTGGCGGCGCTCGGTTCCGCCACCGCGGCCCGCGCCTTGAGCCTCCTCGAGCACCCGCCGGCTGCTGACAAATACGACGCGCTGAAGACACTCCTCCTCAACGCTTTCGCCCTCTCACCGGCAGCACGCGCACGGCGCCTGCTCGCTCTGCCCGAGCTCGGCGACACGCGCCCGTCAAAGCGCATGGACTATATGCTCTCATTGCTCGGTGAGCACTCTCCGGATTTTCTGTTCCGCGAGCTGTTCCTTCGCCAGCTGCCTCACCCGGTACGCCTCGCCCTGACTGGCATGTTGATCACGGATTCCCGCGCCCTCGCCAGGGAAGCCGATAAGATCTCCTCGGCGGGCCAGCACATCGGCGCGGTTACCTGGAGCCCGCCGCCGTCCGAGGCAACGCCCACGACGCCCGAGCGCCCTGCGCGGTTGGAGGCCGAACTGCCGGTGCAACTGGCGGCCGCCACGCCACACCGCCCGCTTCCGACACGACGGCCGGGGCCCTCCACCTGACCGGGCGTGGTGTTATTACCACGCCAGGTTCGGACACAAGGCTCGGACGTGCCGGCCCCCGTGCACTTTCGGCAGGTCGGGAAATGGCCGGGCCGGCGTTCATTCCCAGCCATGAGCGCCGGCCACTCGGGCAACTTGCTGTTTATTCGGGACAAAGCGTCTGGGCGGCGTTTCCTGTGTGACACCGGCGCCCAACTGAGCGTCATACCCGCCTCCGAGCAGGACAGGCGGGACGCCGTTTGCGGCCCCTCTTTGGTCGCTGCTAATGGCTCGGCCATACGCACTTTCGGCCCACGCGTCGTCACCCTCTGCTTCGGCAGCCAGCGTTTTCAATGGACTTTTGTGACCGCCTGCGTCCCCATGGCTTTGCTGGGCGCCGACTTCCTCTGCGCGCACGGGCTGCTGGTCAACGTCAAACGTCATCGCCTTGTCAACGCCGAGACCTTCAGCTCCCTGGCGTGCACGATGAGCAGCTCCGTGCCGACCGAACTGGCGTGCGCCCTCCCGGCAGCGAACGAGTTCGCTCGCCTGCTCGCGGAATTCCCGGCCCTCACGCGGCCGACGTTTTCGGCCGTCGCGGTGCGGCACGGGATCGACCACCACATACCCACTACGGGCCCGCCGGTCTATGCCAGGGCCCGCCGCCTCGACCCGGCCAAGCTCGCCGTGGCGAAGGCCGAGTTCGACGCGTTGGAGCACCTCGGCATCGTGCGGCGCTCAGATAGCGCGTGGGCCTCGCCACTGCACATCGTGCCAAAGCCGGGGGGTGGATGGCGCCCGTGTGGCGACTACCGCCGTCTCAACGACGCTACCACCCCCGACAGGTACCCGATCCCGCATATTCAGGACTTTTCCGCCCGTTTGGCGGGACGGGTCATCTTTTCGAAAATTGACCTGATACGGGGCTACCACCAGGTACCTGTCCGGGCAGCCGACGTCCCGAAGATGGCCGTCATCACGCCGTTCGGCCTGTTCGAATTTTTGCGGATGCCGTTTGGCCTCAAGAACGCGGCCCAGGCGTTCCAGCGCTTGATGGACGGCATGCTGTGCGACCTGCCGTTTCTTTTCGTCTATCTGGACGATATCCTCGTCGCCAGCACGTCCCGCGCCGAGCACCTCCTCCACCTCCGAACACTGTTCGGTCGCCTCAGCGAGCACGGGTTAATTGTCAACCCAGTGAAATGCCACTTCGGCGCGATGACCGTTGACTTTTTGGGCCACCGCATCACCAAGACCGGGGCCGTGCCGCTGCCGACCAAGGTCGAGGCCATCACCACGTTCCCGCGTCCCCGTTCCATCAAGGCCCTCCAAGAGTTCCTCGGCATGGTGAATTTTTATCACCGACTCGTGCCCCGCGCTGCTCAGCTCATGCGGCCCCTTTACGAGGCCCTCCGGGGCAAGCCGGCCAAGCATGACATTGTTTGGTCCATGGCCATGGACGCGGCCTTCGCCAGCGCCAAACGGGCCCTCGCCGACGCAACGCTGCTGGCTCACCCGGTGCTCAACGCTCCCATCGCCCTCACTACGGACGCCTCCAACTACGCGGTGGGCGCCGTCCATGAGCAATGGGTGGACGGGGTTTGGCAGCCACTTGCTTTTTTCAGCCGGCAACTCCGGCCGAACGAGTTAAACTACAGCACGTTCGACCGCGAGCTGCTCGGGCTATTCCTGGCCGTTCGCCATTTCCGACACCTCCTGGAGGGCCGCCCGTTCACGGCTTTCGTCGACCACAAGCCGTTGGTCTACGCAATGGCTAAGGTCACGGAGCCGTGGTCGGCCCGCCAGCAGCGCCACCTCTCCGCCGTGTCGGAGTTCACCACGGACATCCGGCACGTCGCCGGCAAAGACAACGCCGTGGCCGACTGTCTTTCTCGGGCCAGCGCGAACGCGGTCCACCTCGGTGTGGACTTCGCGCTCATGGCGGCCGACCAGACCACCGACGCCTCGGTGCAGGCACTCCGTGCGGCGGACACGGGCCTCCGCCTGGCCGACATTCCCTTCGCGGGCACCGTCCTGCTCTGCGACGTCTCCCAGGGCCAGCCTCGCCCCATCGTGCCCGTTTCCTGGCAGCGCCGCATCTTCGCCTCCATCCACGGCCTTTCTCACCCGGGCCGGAAAGCTTCTCAGAAGCTGGTGTCGGCGCGTTTCGTCTGGCACGGCCTTAGACGAAACATCCGCGACTGGGCCAACGCCTGCACGGCCTGCCAGCGGGTCAAGGTCCACCGCCACACCCAGGCCCCGCTGGCACCTTTCGCCATGCCTGAACGGCGTTTCGACCACGTCCACGTGGACCTGGTGGTCCCCTGCCCCCCTCGCAGGGGTTCACCCACCTGCTCACCATGGTGGACAGGACCACCAGGTGGCCGGAGGCTGTGCCCCTCGCCTCCACCACCACCGCCGACGTGGCGCAGGCGTTCATCGCCACCTGGGTCGCGCGCTTCGGCGCACCAGCGGACATCTCGTCCGACCGCGGCCCACAGTTCACGTCTGAGCTTTGGGGCACGGTCGCCCATTCGTTGGGGGTCACGCTGCACCGCACCACGGCCTACCACCCCCAAGCCAACGGGTTGTGCGAGCGGTTTCACCGCTCCATGAAGGCCGCACTCATGGCCGGCCTTCAGGACAACGGTTGGGCCGACCGGCTGCCGTGGGTCCTTTTGGGCCTTCGCACGGCCCCCAAGGAAGACCTCCAGGCGTCCGCCGCCGAGCTCGTCTACGGCCAGCCGCTCCGCGTACCGGGCGAATTCGTGCCCGACGCTACCAGTCCCTGGTCCGCCGCTCGCCAGCGCTCGGACCTCCAGGAGGCCGCCCGACGATTTGCCCCCGTGCCGACGTCCCGCCACGGTGGCCCCCAGTCCTACGTCCCCCCGGCGCTTCGCACAGTGGAGTACGTCTTTGTGCGTCATGACGCGCACCGGGGGCCACTCCGGCCGCCGTACGATGGGCCCTTCCGGGTCCTGCGACGGGGCGACAAGTCTTTCATCGTTGACTTCGGCGGCCGGCCGGACCGGATTTCTGTGGACCGCCTCAAACCGGCGCACATGGACGTCGACCGACCACCACGGTTGGCCCTTCCTCCGCAGCGAGGCCGCCCCCCATCCACAGTTCCCCCCGCTTGACCACCCACCACCACGTCGGACCCCTCCCCACGACCCTCCAGGGGTCGCTTCGGCCGGGTCATCCGGACCCCCCTTAAATTGACCCTGCCGGTGCAGGTCGATTCTGGAGGGGCGTGTGTAGCGGTTACCGCTGGATGCACACAATCACCTTGCACCGGCCAGAACACGGCCAGACGCGCCTCTCCCAGGCATGCCCTGACTCACTGTTCCCGGGCACGCCCGAACCTCCCGGGCACGCCCGGTCTCGTCTTTCCCGGGCATGCCCGCTCTTGCCTTTCCAGGGCTCGCCCAGAGCGTCCGGGCATGCCCGCTATCGCCTTTTCAGGGCTCGCCCAGAGCGTCCGGGCATGCCCGCTATCGCCTTTCCAGGGCTCGCCCAGAGCGCCCGGGCACGCCCAGCCTCGACTTGCCAGGCCGCAGCCAAACACGCCCGGGCAGATCCAGACTCGCCTTTCCAAGGCTCGCCCTTGACACCCGGGCATGCCCGGTATAGCTTTTGCCGGGCAAACTTCCCGACATAAATGTGTATATATATTGCTGCCCGATAAACGGGCTTGTCAGAATACCTGAGCTGTTTTGTTTCAATAAAGCAACTCGGACGAATTCCGTCTTTGGTCGCGTCAATTCTTTCGACTCGCGTTGGAGCGCAGTTTCTTCATTGTGAGCGGTTGAGCCGTTTTTGCGATACCTTCAAACGGACGGACGGACATTTGGTGAATTATAGTAAGATGGTCTGAGAAGCCCATGCGAAGTTTCTTCTTCAGCCAATGACAACTTGCAGCTTCTCAATACAAAATGCGATCGTGTCATATGTTCCTCAAAAATAGTCGGAATTTTGCCAAATCTGTTTTTGTCGTCTCTTAATATACCTCAGTGATTGACAAATCTGAAATCAGAATTATATTTGAGGTCCAAATTACCCCGTGAGATCGCTCCATACGCTGCTTGCATGTCTGTACAGTGTGATAATTAATGAATTACCCACTCTCGGCGACCTGAGAAAAACAGTGCTGCGTTTCTTCTTCTTCACACAATAACAACTTCTAGCTTCCAGACCGTACATCTAATCATCTTGAGATTTTGCACACTTGTTACACTTCATGACTTCTACTATACTATACAGTTTCAGGTCGATCAATGAAGAGTTCAACAGACGTAATTTTTTTAATATTTCCGTTCAATTAACCATGTCTGCCAAACCACGTGACCTATCGCAAATTCCAAAAGGTCATTTTAGTAGTATGATATGCTGAACATATCTGTGAAGTTTCCTCTCGATAGGATCAAAAATGAGGGAGGAGCTAGGTTTTAAAGGTTTATGCTTAAAAACGTCTTAACTCCGAAACCATGTGAATTATGACATCATGCTCGCTGACTTTTTTTGTTCGTCATGTGTATGCGATTCTGCATGCTAAGTTTGGCCTCGATCTGTTCAGTCGTTTTGGAGAAAATGGTGTTTTCATGGTTTTTCAGGCTTTTCACTTAAAACAATATGGCGGTCGAACCACGTGAACTACGACGTCATTATAATTTTATTTCTGCATCAATTTATACTGAGAAGATACTCAAGAAATTTCATCCTGATCGGATAAAGTTTTTTACTTGTCGAATTATGACGTCATAACGGCGGCACCTATGACAACCTTATTCACATATGTTATTCCGCATGGAGAGTTATTTGCAATGAGACCTGCTCATTTATTTCTGTGTAGCGGTTTTGGAGATTTAGAGGTGCAAAGTTTTTTGTTTTTTCCAAGATGGCGCCCTTACCACGTGACCTGTGAGGTCATAATTACCATTACAATATTCTACAGGCCGAGTCGCTCCTATGGTGAAAATTTGCTATCAATCGGTCCAATCATTGCAGAGAAAATTATTTTTAAAGGAAATAATTCTGAAAATGGCAGTGGCACAATGAGTCACATGGCCTGCTAAGAAAAATTGTTGCGTTTCTTCTTCTTTCAACAATAACGACTTCTAGCTTCGAGATCGCACAACAAATCATGTTGAATTTTTACACACTAGTCCCTCTTGATGTGAGCTACATTGCATTAAAAATTCAAGTCGATCAATGCAGCGGTTCAAGAGTTAGAAGTTTTTTAGGATTTTCCTTCAATTATTTATTGCGGCTAAACCATGTGTCTTAACAAAACCTCTCAAGTAACGTTTTAACTTCCCCCATGGGGAACATTTTTGTAAAGTTTCCACTCGATATCGTCACAAATTATGGAGAAGATAGCATTTTCTGTTTATGCTTAAAAACGTCATAACTCTGAAACCATGTGACGCATGACATCATGATCACTGAACTTTTTGTTCGACATGGGTATGCGATTATGCATGCCAGGTTTGGGCTCGATCTGTTCAGCCATTGCAGAGAAAAAGGGATTTTCGTGTTTTTCACGAAAAACAATATGGTGGCCGAACCATGTGACGTATGACTTCAAAAAATTTTTTGCATTCTGAGTTTTTTTTAACTTAAGATCTGGAAAAAAAATATCATTTTCGTGGGAGCATGGGATCTGTTTGTCGAATTCTAACCTTGTAATATTAGCACTTTTAATATCCTAAATAAACATGTTTTTTTTTGTATTCAAGATCGAGGCTCGTGAAAGAGCAAACATTAATCACACAAAAAGTCAAACCGACACATAAAACACAAAATAAGGGGAGCGGTAGACAAGATGGGGAGAGAGGGGGAAGGACACAAACACAACATTTGAGAGCAGGGACATCGAGAGAACTGTGGAAGGGAGAACTTGGGGGGAGGTGGGAGAGGTATTAAACACATGGACACTGCAAGGACTTCCAGGACAGAAGTTGGAATTTCAAAAAAGTGTATGTGGGGTGAATTAGTGGGGGTAGAAAAGATCAAGGTTTTGGATGGGGGAAGATAAGAGATGGTGGTGAACAGCTGTTTTAAAGACCTGTAGGGAGGAATGGGATTGAAGGGAGTGGGGGAGTTTGATCCAGAGGTAGGGAAACGGAGGAATGAAAGAGTGAAGGTGAGCAGAGAGCCTAGATTTTGGCAGTTTAACCATAAGAGGGTTGCTGGCAGATCTTGTGCAACCTGTAAGAATATTTGGGGGACAGAGCACAGAGAGAGCTGGGGGAGCAAGGCCGGAGAGGAGTCGGTAGAAGACAGAAGGACCACCAACCTGTCTGTGGTGAGTGAGTGAAAGGCCCTCGGAGTTAGCTTCATCGCATGAGATTCCAATGATTCTGAAAGCTTTGGTTTCAACAGCATGAAGCCGAGCGAGGTGTGAGGCAGGAGCACCGGCGCAGAGGGGGGAACAGTATTCCATTGAGCTGCGGATGAAAGCCTTGTTTGTGGTGAGGAGCTCAGGTGTGCCAAGGAAGGACTTCGCACGACGGAGGATGCCCAGTCGGCGACTGGCTATGGCGGCCAGCTTGGAAATGTGGTTTTCCCAAGAAAGATCATGGCAGATAGTGAGACCCAAAAGCTTGAGCGACAGAACTTCTTGGAGAGGATTGTTGAGAAAGTAGATGGGAGGGTTGTCCAGTCGGTCTTTTCGGAGAGATATAGTAAGAGTGTGAGATTTGTCCGGATTGAAAGACATGTTCCACTTGTTTGACCAGTTGGTGATTTTGTCCAGTTTGGCAGAGAGTGAAGAGGCTGCTGGCTGCTGATCTGAGGGTTGAGATATGGAGCGGCAGAGAGTAGAGTCATCAGCAAAGAGATAGGGAGGATTTTCCAGGGTGTGAGAGATCATTGATGAAGACCAGAAAAAGCACAGTGCCAAGAACTCTCAATTCCTTGAGGAATTCCAGCCTGAACAGCAAGGGGAGATGAGAGAATTCCATTCAGGGCCACATGTTGACTGCGACCATAGAGGAAGTCCGCAAGCCATGCATGGAGATTTCCATGGATACAATAAGAGGAGAGTTTGGTGAGCAGAGCGGGGTGACAGACCATATCGAAGACATGAGATATGTAAAGAGAGACGGCACTGATTTCCTGTTTGGCGTTGAGAGCCTCCATGCATTGTTGAGACAGCAGAAGTAGCATGTCCACATCAGAATGACTTGGTCTGAATCCAAATTGATGATCAGAGATCAAGCCATTGGAGAAGAGGAAGGATTTAATATCAGAAGCGATGATTGTTTCATGATCTTGCTGATGATTGGGAGCAGGCCGATTAGTCTGTAGTTGCAAGGGAGCTGTTTTAGCATCTTTTTTGTGTATACCGGGAATGTTGGCTGATTTCCAATCCAATGGAAGATGACCTTGAGCATAAGAGAGGGTGAAGACAACAGAGAGAGTTTGAGATAGAGCAGCAGAACAGGATTTTAGGATCCATAGGCTGATGCCGTCTGGTCCAGTTGCAGAATCAGAGTTGAGGATTGACAGAAACTTCTCTACCTTGTCAGGAGAGAAGGACACAGAGTCCAGGAGCAGCTGGGTATGACTGGGTAAGGTGGGTACAGAGAGAGCGACTGGTTTGGGACACAAGATTTGGAGGCAAATGAGGCATTCAGCTATTTCATGTGCAGTGTCAGCTGTGTAGCTGTTTCAGGTAAGGGAGGGGATGGAGGGGGAACAAACACCAGAAACAGATTTGACCAGATGCCACCAGGATTTGGAGGAAGAAGACAGGTTTGAGAGTTCAGTCTTGAGAGTAGAGAGATAGTGCTTCCTGGCTCTTCTGACGGGAGACACCTACTTGTTCCGAGCTTGGTGGAAGGAACTGAGATTGCCTTCAGTTGGATTAGCCTTCCAAGAGGCCGGGTGTCCTGCCTTTGAGCACAAAAGGGCTATGCCTCTGCACAACAAAGGACTTTGAGTTGGAGAACTTTCTCAGCTCGCCGAACAGGCACCTGCTCATAGTGCAAACTCCAGACCATATGAGTCGATGGAAGTGGAGGGACGCATCTGTGTTACATAACCCCGTTCCCCATCCCCATCCCAGATGGATCCCTACTCGTGAATATATACTGTCTGGATTATGTTATTTAGAGTTCAGCCAAATCTTAGATAAAGTTAAAGACACCATTTGCATTACTAGGCTCAATTTAAAGCTGGTATTCTTTCATGATATTATTGCAAGAAAAAGAGCTGTCGTGTTCTCCTATGAGTGGATTCAAATTTTTTGAGTATTTTCAAGCAATCTTTATTTGGATTAAATCGCACAGTAGACGTAAGCTGCACATTTGTTGTGAACTCGATAACTCTATTCTCCATATTTGAATTGTCCTTTAAGGGTACCCAAACACTCAGACCACCCTGACGCTAATCTATCCCTTGATACCCTACAAAATAAATATGACGTAATTTTGTGATTAAAAGTCAAAATATACTTTTTCTTCACGCATAGCTGTGACGTCATTCTCAGAAGTCATGAGATAATTTCATGCTGCACCAATGTTAGAATAATGGTCTGGGGCTGTTTTTCATGGTTTGGGCTAGGCTCTTAGTTCCAGTGAAGGGAAATCTTAATGCTACAGTGTACAATGACATTCTAGACGATTGTGTGCTTCCAACTTTGTGGCAACAGTTTGGGGAAGGCCCTTTCCTGTTTCAGCATGACAATGCCCCCGTGCACAAAGCGAGGTCCATACATGAATGGTTTGTCGAGATCGGTGTGGAAGAACTTGACTGGCCTGCACAACAGAGCCCTGACCTCAACCCCATCGAACACCTTTGGGATGAATTGGAATGCCGACTGCGAGCCAGGCCTAATCGCCCAACATCAGCGCCCGACATCACTAATGCGTTTGTGGCTGAATGGAAGCAAATCCCCGTAGCAATGTTCCAACATCTAGTGGAAAGCCTTTTCAGAAGAGTGGAGGCTGTTATAGCAGCAAAGAGGGGACCAACTCCATATTAATACCCATGATTTTGGAATGAGATGCTCAATTTTCGGGTGTCCGCATACTTTTTGTCATGTCGTGTATATAAAGCTGTATTTCTTGGTGGACTAGAAAAGTGATATTTTGCATCTTGATGCGACTTGAAGCCAACATTCCAAGAACAATCACTGAACTGTCACAAAATGTCCATAAACATCGAAGAAGTAGATAAAAATTATTGAAACGTCTCGTGGGGGAAAAAAAATTCAAAACACAAACTAAGCTTTACAGTTGGCTCATGTTAACTTTATAAAGGCAACACTTGGCAATTTCCTGCTCGAGTGGTTGCCTCTCTCAAGTGAATGGATTTTTATAATTTCGATGATTTTAGGATTGCCAAGAACCTCTCCTGAGAATGAGCACTCGGATTGGTCAAGAAAGATTTATGATCAAATGACTGCATTAGCTGTGGCCACAAAACTCCATCAACCATCCATCGGAGATGTCTACGTATTACATATGTTAAATGACGTATTTTTTTTCATCCAACCGAATGAAAATTGGTGGGGCTTAATCCTCTACTCCATCACCCCTTATCCAGGACCTGATATTCCAGTCGATTCCTTTTTCTTCTAATCTCCCTATCTCTTGCACAAACCTCCTTCCTCCTTTCATCCTCTTTTCTCCTAAACGTCCCTCTACCCTCATTTATTGTATTCCCCATTTGCGGGTTTGAAAAGGTGGATTGAAGTACCCCCAGGACTCGACGTATCGACCTCCATTTCGCCAAAGGATCACGTTTCAAGGACCAAGTTGTGAAGTTTACTTGTTCTCATATTTTTCTTCCGAGAGTTATTTGCAGGATCGTCCCTGAATCTCGGACAGCCTCCAATTGTAGTTGCTTGTAGTAATTTTCCTCTGGATATTTTTTAAAATCTCAGTCAGGTTCTTCTTTATTATTCCCGTTGCTCCAACTATCACTGGCACAATGCCGGCACTCTTCAGCTTCCATGTTATTTTTATTTAATTTTTCAGATCCTGGTACTTAGTTATTTTTCTAATTTCCATGTTATTTATAACAAAGGTGCCGCATACTGACACCATGATTAGCAATGCCATTTTGTCCCTTTTTCCGAGTTTCGTGTTGTCACAATGCTTTGTTTTCTGTTCACGCTTTATGGGATGGTCAGGTTATACGTGAGCAATACACATCCTCGTTTTCACCAATAACTTTTGGTTTGTGCTTCAATTATTTTTCACCAATAACTTTTGGTTTGTGCTTCAATTATTTTTCACCAATAACTTTTGGTTTGTGCATCAATTGTTTTTCTGAAACTAAGATATTAATGTTTTTGCAGATGTACCGAGGGATTACTCGACAAACGTTGTTGTGCCTTTGTGTGTACAGCTGTTCTGACATGACTTTTTTTTTTTTACATCCCGACAGGATGTGGCTCATGCTTTCTGTTTCTACCTTGCAATATATACAATTGTCCGATTGACTCAGTCCTGCCATATTCTTAAAACAATTTGTATAGTGAAGATTGACATTTTTGCTGCGAGTTTTTCCCCCCGTTTTTCATTACCTCCGCTGCCGAAGGTGGATGGAGGTTATGTTTTCACCCCTGTCTGTCTGGCTGTCTGGCTGTCTGTTTGTCTGTCTGTCTGTGAACAAGATCTCTCAAAAAGGGGGAGGGTTTGTTGACCTGGGGTGGGGAGGGGTTGAGGACTTGGGATGGGGAGGGGTTGAGGACTTGGGGTGGGGAGGGGTTGAGGACTTGGGGTGGGGAGGGGTTGAGGACTTGGGGTGGGGGAGGGTTTGAGAACTTGGGGTGGAGTAGGGGTTGAGGACTTGGGGTGAGGTATGGGTTGAGGCCTTGGGGTGGGGGAGGAGATAAGGATTTTGGGTGGGAGAGGTGTTGAGGACTTGGGCTGGGGGGAGGAGTTGGGGACTTGGGCTGGAGGAAGGGTTGAAGACTTGGCGTGGGAGGTTGTGCAGTTTGGGTGGGGGGTTGAAGACTCGGGGTCACATTTTACATGACGTGGAATTTCCATAAATTGGAAAATAATAATAAAAGTCTCGTTTCCCTGCCTGACTCACTTGAGTCGATAGTGAGTCAATAGTTACGTCTATGTTGCAACAGCTGCACAATGTCATTGTATCCTTTTGCTATTGTACCAGAGTGTTAAATGTTCATGATGACATAATCAGTCCACTGCACATACCACCTTTGGTAAAAAGGCATTCAACTGAATCTATAATCAAAGGATTAAAATTCTGGGTTATTTCACTCCAAAGGATATTAAATGTTTTCCATCCTGCAAACATGAAAATGAAGCTTCCGTCAACTACAAATAAACAGTGAATTGCAGCTTATAGTAACAAGATGTTTTGGTTTGTTGTACTTGTGTGCTTCCCCCTCTCTCCCCATCTTGTATCCCGCTCCCTTTATTTTGTCTTATGTGTCCGTTTTGGTTTTTTTTGGCATTGTTAGCACTTACATGAGCCTCGATCTTGTATACAAAAATAAAAAATAAAAATAAAAAGTTGTGCACGGATTTGGACGAAATTTGGCGGAGAGGTAGCGTGTGTGACAAGGACGAAATGATTAGATTTTGGTGAAGATCCGGATCAGAGAATGTCTTTAGAGATTCTTCACCATTGGAAGATGGGGCCAAAAACGATATATAGCAGGATATGTCAAAAAAGTTGTGGACGGATTCGGATGAAATTTGGTGGAGAGGTTGGGTATGTGACGAGGAAGAATCGATTCGGTTTTGGTGAAGATATGATTATGGATTCGGATACAAGAATTATTAAATTTTTAAGTGATTCTTCACCATTGAGAGATTGGGTGAAAAGCGATTATATAACATGATATGTCAAAAAGTTGTGGACGAGTTATGACTAAACTTGGGGGATGAATTGGTTAGGAGACAAAAACAAGATGATTAGATTTTGGTTCAGATTCGAATCCAGATCCGGCCTATCAGTGGGATACAAAACATAAACCGTTCAGCCTGGCGGTGGTATGCTCTCTCCCGAGTGCTCTTCTAGTTTATCACCGGGGCCATTTCCTTTCTATGTTGCTTTTTCTTTTTGAAGTTTCAGATCCATTCCACCTCCTTCTTGTGTTTTTTTTTTTGGTATTTATAAGTTCCTTTCCAGAATTTTTATGGTTTGTCTTTTTTGGGGGGTGGGGGAGGGGGTGCGGGGGGAAAGGATTGACACATTTTGATTCTGTTTCCCTAGTTCTTGATCAAATCTATTCAGGTTATTTTCAATTGGATTTTGTTTTTTTACAGTTGTTGGCTTCATCTTCGTTTTTTTAATTCTCCTTGCTATCATTTCTATTTTAAAGTTTGTTTTCAATGCCCATTGTCTCCAGGTCCTTCTCTTCGATTTCGTATTATTATTTATTTATTTTTCGGATTTTCCTCTTTAGTTTTGGGCTTCGGTTTCCTCAAATCTCTGTTTCCATGGTGGTGTTTATTTTCTATTTGTGGGGCCTGGCCTATTTTTCTTCTGGTGTTGATCATCTGTTGTTTTTTTTCTTGGATGAGCAGAGCTGCTGCAAAACACAGTATTGATCTATTTCAAGGGGGATGACCTCGAACACTCTCCATCCTTCTGAAACTGCTGCATGTGATTGTTTTCTCAATTTCCTCTTTCTCACTTTACCATACCCCCCACACCTTACACACCCCTCCACCAAGCTCCCATTACTTGCATAAACATAATACGGTATGTATTATTTTGACAGCATAGCTAATCATTTTGACAGCATAGCTAATCTCAGGTAGTAGCAAGGGACTTCAATTTAGCGTGAAGTGTTTCAAGGGGGACATAACCATGTATTCTACCCTCAGGGTAGTTTTTGCATTACTGTTTCATCTTCAGACAGAGCCTCGCAGCGTTCCTATCCCCTGTGTCAACCAAAGGTGAATATTCCTCTTTCAAGTGATGGCACTAACATGTCGATAAATAAATTACAATCTGGCGTCGGCCATTACTGAATTAAAAGGAGTGTTGTTAGCAGTGTGTCGTCCCTGTCCAATGAACCAACGCTTTGTTTTGTCTACAAGTTGAAAGGAATCTACGTGTATTGATTATTTCAGTAATTTGTGTGAAATGCGTGTTATATTCATAAAGGTGCCTTTATGAGTCTTCTGAAGTCCTCATGAGATGATAAAGATGGATTGATTAGTTGGTTTAGTGCCAGAAAAATCCTCAATTGTTTGTCAAAGCCACGGGCCTTCTTTGCCTTCATTGTCTCCTGCTCTTTCCATCTGCTCAGGGATGACTATGTTGTCTTTTTAATCAAAACAATGAAAGAATAATCAGCCCCTGCGGCAGTTTTGAGAGGGTAGTTGATTCAGTCGAGATGGAGCGATACGAGGGAATTGTTATGTGAGGCTGGAATACTGAATAAAGGACAAGAATAACGGAATGATGACGTGTTTAAAAGCATTGGCTCCATTTGGTTTTGTGCAAACTGACAAAGCCCATCAGTCCATCAGCACCCCTCCAGGATCGCCCGATTTGGTGTTCCCATCTAAACACTTGGTTACAGGTATTAGACAAATTGCATTTTCTACCTTCAGGGCAAGTTCACCTGGGGAAGGAGGGCCACCAGGGGAGAGGAGAGGGGACACCCATCCATAAATACATGCTCCTGGCCGGTTGTCCATCATCACTTAGAACAATTTGTTTATACCCAAGAGTTTCTACAGTGCATAATGTGTTTGTATTTGTCTATAACTTTACGTAAGACTGGCAGGATTTTTTCAAGGAGCATACACTCACCTCTGAGCTGTCTAGCCTGGATTAGAATCCAAACTTCATCTTCATACAAATATATACATATACAGTATATATGTAAATACAGGGGCGTCGAGATCGGGGATGGGAGGGGGGGGGGTCGCTGCCTCGGGGCCCGGGGTCAGTTGAGGGGCCCGAGCTTCTGTAATGTTTTTTTTTTTAAACAGTACAGCGAAACCCCTCATCGGCTCATGCTCACTTCGTCATTGTTACATTTAAACACAGAAGCTGATTTTCCTTTCCTTCTGGAAACAACAACATTTACCGCTGTTAATGGTACAATTTCAAACTTTACAGGTTATTAACCAGAAATGTGCGTGACAAGGAAATGGGTTTGTAAACTTTTTGTCCAAAAATATTGTTGCGAATATGGAATTTGACCTCCATATCCGCTTGTAAATATTCCCCTATCTTCTCCGATACTCCCCAACTCTCCCCTTACCCCATTCCCTAGTCCCATTGTCTGTAAACAACACCCATTAGAGCCGATCTTCCCCTTCATTCCCCCATTAAATGTCGTGCCCAGGTCCCCCGCACCACACGTAGACAATTATAGGACATCTTGCTAGTTATTCTTAATCTATGTCAGTTAAGGACTTGTTTCCATTAATTATGACTCTTCGTTGCACCAGAATGTGATGATATGGCACCAGTAGGAGTTTAGGACCTTCCCATACCTCCCCGCATCTCTTCCCATCATCTCAAGCTCCAACAACAACCACAACAACAGCGGCTTTGCGTCCTCACTCCGGCTCGGTTGGCCGCCATTGAACATGTGCTCGACGGGGTTACCCAGAAGGGGGCTCCCTGTCGGCCCCTCGTCAAGGGCGGAGCCAGTAACCCCCGCACCCAATGAGAAGCCATGGGCCGATGCCATATGGGGCGGAGCTAACGAGCGAGGGCGTGACTCCCCGCCGGATATACGCGGCCCCGCGCCGGACGTGACGTCAGATGCGCCCCGAGCTTGGAAGGACAAGACGCCACCCTCACGAGCGCTGAGCGACCTCCCCGCATCTGCTGGACACCAACGTACGCGATTCTGTCCCTGAGCCAGGTGCACCTGAGCCATCGACTGCCGCTTTCCTGGCCATCAAACCCCGTGTGAGTGAGCCTTGTCCCGTTTATCTGTGGTCTGTCTAGGGTTAATATAAGAGTGTGTTTAAGTGCCCACCTTCCTATGTTTCCCTCTTGTCCTTGTAATCTAACCTTTTTCCGTACGAATATACTTGAGAACTGAACCCCTGGTGTCGTATTGTGTCATTATAACCCAGCCGGGTGTCTTCTCTTTCCTATTGAGCCAGCATAGCGCGATTAGTCAACATTCGGGCACAATCGGGTAACTTGTACGGATACGGCGGCCATCCCGCTCGGCCCACCATACCATCAAAGTCGTATCTGTAACAATTGGTGTCGAGGAGTGGAATTCGGACCCGGGACTAAATTAGTTAGGCCCAAATTTTGGGAGGGAAAATCGATCCGGAGCGCGTACTGCGCTCGACAAAATCGATCCGGAGCGCGTACTGCGCTCGACAAAATCGATCCGGAGCGCGTACGGCGCTCGACAAAATCGATCCGGAGCGCGTACGGCGCTCGACAAAATCGATCCGGAGCGCGGGTACTGCGCTCGACGAAAGTATAACGGCGAAATTTCGAATTTGTTTTACGAAACTCGAATTTTGAAAGTCGCGCTATGGCGGATCAAGACGGCTGGGGTCCGGTAGGGGAGAGTGAAGCAGGGTCGGTCCAGGACCAAATTGAGACACGTGAGGAGAGCGAAACAGCGGGGGTAGCAGACGCGCGAAATGGCGCCTCGCACATAGCTACGTGGGCCGCACCCGCTGCACAAGTGGGAGGGATGGCCCAGATGCAGGTCCTCATGGAGCAATTTATGGCGCAAATGCAGGCGTCCCTCAAACTGCAGAGTAACCAATTGGGGAACCGGATGGATGCTCAGGGTGAGCGATTGGAGGACCAAATGGGGGTAATGGGGAACCGGATGGATGCTCAGAGTGAGCAAATGAGGGTTGATAGTGGGCGATTAGAGGGCCAAATGAGGGGTACCGGTGAGAAGTTAGACAATAATTTTGAGGAGTTAGACAAGAAAATTGGGAAGTTAGACAATAATTTTGAGGAGTTAGACAAGAAAATTGGGAAGTTAGACAATAATTTTGAGGGGTTAGACAACGGGATAAAAGAGGTGAAACATGGGTTAACGGGGGTAGAAAATAGAATGGCTGCCCAGGAGAATCAGATAGAGGGAGTGAAAAATGGGTTAGAGGGGTTAGAAAACAGTATGGAAGGCAAATTGAGGGACATGAGGGACCAAGCGGAAAGGGAAGTTAAACAAATGGAGCAGCAGATAGAGGGGGTCAGAATGGGGGTAGAAACCAAACTGGATGCTCACAGGGAGGAAATGGAGCAGATGAGGGTGGCATCTGGGCAGGAGATGCAAGTGATGGGAGAGGAGATCAGAAGAGGAGTGAGTGAGGAGGTCGGAGGAGTGCGCGAGGAGGTGAGGCACTGTGAGGAGCACATGGAAAAGGAGGTGAGAAAGGGGACTGTAAAGTTACAAGGGGGCATAGAGGACCTGACGCAGGAGGTGGAGCAGCTGACGGTGGGACAGACGGAGTTAGTGGAGCAGGTTCAAAGGAACACTGCGGTATTAGGAGGTTTAAAGGCGACACAAAAAGAAATTAAAAACGACTTGATAGCGACACAGAGGCAATGTCAGATGGTACGTGAGGGACTGACAACGAGGTTGGACGAGGTGATAGAGGTAATGGAGACGAAGGACCGGCAGGTGAGGACGCACATGGAAACGGTCAAGGTAGCCTTGGAGGACGAGCTTGAGGAGACGTACCGGGGAATAAAAGAGGTGAGGCACAAATTAGAAGAAGTGGAAGAAGGGGTGAGCGAAATTAAGAAGCGACGGAGAGGGGATAACAAAGAGATAAAAGAGGAGATAAAAGAATTGGTCCAAAGTCTGTGTTTGGATCGTGATGATGTGCTCATTAACCGGATGAGGGATTCGCAGGTGATGGAGGAGAAGCGAAGAGGAAGAGGACCCGGTGTAAGTGGTGACCAATATGGTCGTGCGTATGATGCGCCAGGGGATTTAAGGAGCTTGGGGGTCGAGATGGACCCGGGTGTTCGTGAGAGGCCGTGGGTGAAGTGTGCGACAGGTCTGGTGTGCGAAAATGGAGGTGTGCAAGAAAGTCCGACTCTGGGGTGTGTGAGGAAAAAGTGTGTACCAAGGAGTGAGTGTGCTGGCGAGAGTGAGTCGGTCGTAGCGTGTGTGCGAGGGAGCACATGGGAGCGCGGTGTGGTGAGTGTTACAGAGGGTGTGACGGGAGAGTGTGCGCGAGGAAGGTGTGTGACGGACAGGTGCATGGGGAAAGAGTGCGCTGTCAAAGGCAAGGAAGAATGCACACCTGTGGTGAGTGTTACAGAGGGTGTGACGGGAGAGTGTGCGCGAGAAAGGTGTGTGACGGACAGGTGCATGGGGAAAGAGTGCGCTGTCAAGAGTAAGGGTGAGTGCGCTGTCAGGAATGGAGGTGAAAGTAGTGAGAGTGACATGGAGCGTGAGTTAGTTGTGACAGGTGAGCGAGGATGTACACCTGGGATGGAAGGATGCACACCTGGAATGGTAGAGCGTGAGTGGGAATGCACGCTGGAGTTGGTGGTGAGGCACGTGGTTGGGTGTGCGAATGAGAGCACACCTGTGATTGTCACAGAGGAGGTGACCGAGGAGGGGGCACGAAGAGGTGTATTGGTGAGGTGTGCGACCAACGAATGTGTGCCAAAGTGTTCGGTGGTCAGGTGTGTGACCAAGGCTGTGAGTGGAATGAGGGTACCTGGGTGTGTAAGGAAGGGTACGAGGAGCATGGGCACAGCTGGATGTGTGAGCAAGGAACGGGCTGCGGGGTGTAAGCATGCAGGTGAAGCATCGACATTAAACGGGGTAGAGTGTAGAACGACTTATAGCCGAATCGGGCCCTCGGTGCGTGCCGGGCCTCGCTTTGAACGGCCGCGTCCGTGCTCCACTAGGCGGAGCGGGCGGCTGGATAGGAAGGGTCGTCATGGCGACCACGTTTTGTTGAGACGTGCCGGCAGGTCGAGATCGGGACATTGGATGGCTCCGTGCCGAGATGGTGCGTGGGATCTCGGCCCGGGTAAACCTCCTTCCCTGCACCGAGTGCCGGACGCATCCAGCCGCTGGCACAAAACAACCAGCATCCATTGCTTGGCTTTACGAAGCCGTGCGTGGGATCTCGGCCCGGGTAAACCTCCTTCCCTGCACCGAGTGCCGGACGCATCCAGCCGCTGGCACAAAACAACCAGCATCCATTGCTTGGCTTTACGAAGCCGGGCTTTGGACAGGAATTGGCGCACCGAGAGGTATTAGTGAGCCGACTGGGTGATGAGGTTAGTGTTTTAGACCCAAAATTAGAGAAAAACAAAATTTGATGATTGGCAAAGGATTGGCAGAGTGATGATTGGTAATGGTACAGTGATGGGCAGTGATTGGCAAATTTTTAATTTGTTGCAATTTGATGTGCGAAATTGGTAGTGAGAGACCCCCGGTGTGGTGGGATGGCAAATCCACCATCCTTCCCATGGTGGGGCAAAGGAGCAATAGCTTATGGGGTGTATGGCAGTGAAAACTAGCCCGGGTGGGTTAGGATATGGTGTGTAGGGATCTAGCGAAGATGACATTAGGTAACGTTAAGTTTAGTTAGTGACTGATACCTGTAGTGGGGACGCAGGTAGATTAGTATGGATGATAATGACGAGGGAGCGCAATAGTTTAAAGGGACGACTGGGAAGCGCAAGTTTCAGAAGGGAGTAGTTAGCTGAGATGATGCCGTGTGTGTGAGAATTGAACAGGTGTGATTGCACAGGTGTGCAACTGGACAGGTGTGTGGAGCAGTGTATGAGTAGTGAGTGTGTGGATCAGCGCGAATGCGCTTGGGGAGAGAAGGGTGCAGGTGGCACCAGGTGTGAGAGCACAGGTGTGCAAGTACAGGTGTGTGGAGAAAGTTGGAGTAAGTGGTACGGAGTGGTGTGCATGGTGCGAAGGTGTGGATGGGGGAAGAGTGGACCCCCATCACGGATACCCGGGGCGGGTAGTGTAAGTGTTAGGTAGAGGGTGCAGGTAAATTGTGGTTGGATATTGGCATTTGTGGTGGGGTTGCAGAATGGTGTTGTGGATGGGTGCATTAGTGTTGTGGAAATGGCTGGGCGTGTAGCCTGTTAGTGTGTGTAGTTGGTTGGGCACTCCACCACTGTGAGGATGTCGGCCAGGTGAGGCCGCAGGTGGGCTCTGGGAGCCGGTAGAGTTGTGGATGGGGCCTGAGGATCCCGGGTGTGGATCGGGCAGCCCAGTGCCAGAGAGGGCACGGAGTGGGGAGAGAGCCAGAGGGCCTTCCCCTGGTAGTTAGGTTAGGGTAAGGAGCAGGTAAGCTCGGAGGCAACTGCAGTGGTGGAGGTGTGCAGGTGGGTAGACCCACTGGGAGAGGTACACGTCGCAGCCCAGAAATTGTACGAGGGCACCGGGAGATGAATCGGGGGAGTGAGACCCCAAATTGAAGAGCACCACAGTTTGGCCAATGGGAATTGGTTTTTAGAACCCATAGCGTAAGAGGGCCAATGGTTTGGCCGGAGAAAGACCCCGGGTAGTGTAAAGTTGTTAAAGTCATTTAGGAAATAGTTAGGATTGATGAACCTGTCGCACCATACGCAGCCACTTGCCTGTGGTGATGATGATGACTCCACACCTGTGTTTTCTTTGTTTGTTGCAGGAAATGAGATTGCTGTGAGGATTTGTGAGACGCATCACGACGTGGATGAGACATTGGGGTGATTCCATCTCTCCCTCCCTAGGAGGGACTGATGATGAATTGGTGATGGCAAATTTTGATGTTCAGTTGGAGATGGCAAATTTTGATGAGAGTTGAAAATGGCAAATTTGATTGGTTAGGAGGGAGAGAAGACGAATTTGGTATATGGGAGGAACGGGGAAGACAGTAGGGATGTTTGTTGATTTGTAAAGTAGATGTTTATGAGTAGTGTTGTGTTGTGTGGATGCAGTAAGGGGTAAGGGAGGGGCCATGTAGGTTACCTGGTGGGGGGGGCGTACGATAGGAACGTACCTGTCTCACCTGGTTCCCATGTGCCCCCAGTGTGCATTACCTTATATTGCGTGCACTTTTGCGCCCTTACCACCTTACTCACTTGTTTCTTCTTTTGTCTCCCACCTCCGAGGATCTGGCTTTGGGGTAGAGAGAGAGGAGAGAGAGGTGCTGAAGACGCAGTTGTGGGCCTGCACTTTCGCTGTTCGCTGCCTGGATCGGTACACCATATGGACCGCAATGTTTGTGGCCACCCACAATGGACCGCAGTTCGTTTGCGGCCAAGCACCACCCGGGGATGGACCTATGGGTCAACGTGGCACCTATGCCATACAGGTGAACCACTTTTAGTTAACCACCAAGTGCACCACAAGAAGAGCAAGAGACACCTGCAGGGTTAGGGGTTGTTGAAGTTATTTTTATTCCAATGAACAATGGTGACTGCACCGATTGGTGGTGGGGTGGTGCTTTTGATGCTCGGGAAGGGTGCTCTGCACGTTATTAAAGGCCGTCGGCCACAGAGCACTCGTGGGTTGGTGTATCGATGTTGGCAAGCGCGCTCTCTCTATGCATAACATCTGCATGTGTTCCTCCAAAAACAGGTCCTGGATCGTAGTGTAAATAGCAGCGTAGTCTTGTAAATAATGCTCCCTACCGGCTGTACGTTTAGTTTGAGGATTCTTTCCGGATTCGGTTATCCTGTGGGTGTGTTTCTGAGAGGAGAAGGGTGCAACGTCGCAGGGGGACATATTTACTCATTTGTGAATATCTATAAAACTGTCGCACTCAGGGTAGAGTTAATAGTAGAGGGAACTACATTGCGTGCCACACTAAAGTAGGTAAAAATTTATCGGGTCGGGACGCCCCGAGGGTAGAGAAGGGTGCAATGTTGCGAATATGGAATTTGACCTCCATATCCGCTTGTAAATATTCCCCTATCTTCTCCGATACTCCCCAACTCTCCCCTTACCCCATTCCCTAGTCCCATTGTCTGTAAACAACACCCATTAGAGCCGATCTTCCCCTTCATTCCCCCATTAAATGTCGTGCCCAGGTCCCCCGCACCACACGTAGACAATTATAGGACATCTTGCTAGTTATTCTTAATCTATGTCAGTTAAGGACTTGTTTCCATTAATTATGACTCTTCGTTGCACCAGAATGTGATGATATGGCACCAGTAGGAGTTTAGGACCTTCCCATACCTCCCCGCATCTCTTCCCATCATCTCAAGCTCCAACAACAACCACAACAACAGCGGCTTTGCGTCCTCACTCCGGCTCGGTTGGCCGCCATTGAACATGTGCTCGACGGGGTTACCCAGAAGGGGGCTCCCTGTCGGCCCCTCGTCAAGGGCGGAGCCAGTAACCCCCGCACCCAATGAGAAGCCATGGGCCGATGCCATATGGGGCGGAGCTAACGAGCGAGGGCGTGACTCCCCGCCGGATATACGCGGCCCCGCGCCGGACGTGACGTCAGATGCGCCCCGAGCTTGGAAGGACAAGACGCCACCCTCACGAGCGCTGAGCGACCTCCCCGCATCTGCTGGACACCAACGTACGCGATTCTGTCCCTGAGCCAGGTGCACCTGAGCCATCGACTGCCGCTTTCCTGGCCATCAAACCCCGTGTGAGTGAGCCTTGTCCCGTTTATCTGTGGTCTGTCTAGGGTTAATATAAGAGTGTGTTTAAGTGCCCACCTTCCTATGTTTCCCTCTTGTCCTTGTAATCTAACCTTTTTCCGTACGAATATACTTGAGAACTGAACCCCTGGTGTCGTATTGTGTCATTATAACCCAGCCGGGTGTCTTCTCTTTCCTATTGAGCCAGCATAGCGCGATTAGTCAACATTCGGGCACAATCGGGTAACTTGTACGGATACGGCGGCCATCCCGCTCGGCCCACCATACCATCAAAGTCGTATCTGTAACAATATTATTAAACAAAGTTACGTAAAAAGTTATAAAACAGAGAAAGGGCCAAGGTGGCCCGATTTTCTACTTATCAAAATCGTCGATGTATTCCATCGTTACTTAACATTACGCAATATCAACAAACTGCCCTTGCCAAGAGGTCTACATATCATATGGCAAAGGTTGTACTGACTTGATCCTCACCTGGAGTTCCGACGGTTGGGCGATGTAAATACAACAACAACAACATGCATTTTAAGGCCATTTTCCCTGCTAGAGCGGGGGTTAGCCTTGCGATCCCCATGACAATCTTCTCCATTTTTCTCTATTTTCTGCATCTCTCCTTGTTAACCCCCTTGCCCGCATTTCTTCTTCCACCATCTTTAGCCAAGTCTTTCTCGGTCTTCCCCGTCCTCTACTTCCTTCTACATTCATTTCCATCACTCTTCTCAACCAGTCACTTTCATCCTTCCTCAACACATGACCAAAACCATCTCAACCTGTTTCTCTTCACAGCATCAATCACAGGCTCTATTCCCATCATCTTTCGCAATTCATCATTTGTCTTCCTCTCTCTCTCAACGATACTCCACACATCCACCGAACCATTCACATTTCCACCCTTTCCAGCCTTCGTTGCTGCTCTATGTTCATGACCCATGTCTCGCTCCCATAAATCATAACACTTCTCACACATGCAGCATACACCTTTTCCTTCAGCTTCAACGACACTCCCCTCTTCATCAGCATGCCACTCAGTTCCCGAAACTTCTTCCATGCACATCTCACTCCAGCAACCGTTGCCGAGTCAGATCCACCTACTCCATTCAGCATGTCTCCTAGGTAACAAAATGTTTTCACACCGTCCAGCTTCACGCCATCTCCAAGATCCAACTCAACATTTCCTCCATCTGCAGCTCCCTCTGTGCACACCTTACACTTAAATGTAGCTGCCACACTGGTTAATGACCCTCTCAGACCACTACATTTTTGATGAACCCAATCAGCGCACATGGTACATTGAACGGAGTTCACTCCGACACCCTTCCTGCGCACAGCACACGGCCACTTCCCAGTTCTTTCCACCTCACCACATGCTTTACCACTTGCCATCACCTTCGTCTTTTCGACGATATTCACCTTCAGACCTTTTGTCTCCATACATTCCTTCCAATTGTTCATCTTTTCCTTCAGTCCATCCATACTTTCTGCAATCAACACCAGATCATCTGCATACAACAACTCCCACGGTAAACCCTTCTTTGCGTTCTGAGCCAGCACCTCCATCACAGCTACAAATAGTAGTGGACTTAGTACCGACCCCTGATGCACTCCCACCGTCACCTGAAACTCACCACTGTTCCCGTCCTTCGTCCTTACAGCTGTGCGCACTCTTTTGTGCATTGCCATCAGTACTCTGATCAACCATTCCTCCACTCCTGACTTCCTCAATGCCCATGTGATTACTTCGCGTGGAACCCGATCGAATGGTCGGGCGATGTAAATGATCTTCGTAAACATTTACCGTGTATCGCTGATTCTTCCGGTGGTGGTAAACGAGGGTATTACGAATAATGTTTCAGTACCTTCAATTGTATCACTTCAATTGTATGCACAGTCACGTGAAAAAGTAAGTACACCCCATGTTAAGTTTTGACTTTTTCAACATATTTCAACATACAGCTATTTGATCTTCATTTCAACAATATTGATAGATAAAGGTGATATAATATAACAAATATCATGAAACATTTACATTTTGTAGTCCATTGTATAATTTAATTGTATCACTTAAATTGTATGTGCAGTCACGTGAAAAAGTAAGTACACCCCATGTTAAGTTTTGACTTTTTCAACATATTTCAACATACAGCTATTTGATCTTCATTTCAACAATATTGATAGATAAAGGTGATATAATATAACAAATATCATGAAAAATTTACATTTTGTAGTCCATTGTATAATTTAAATAAACATAAATGCAAATTTCGCATGTGGAAAAAGTAAGTACACCCCGACATTTATCACTACTTCAAATACCTAAAATTAGAATCAGATGCACCAGCTCAGGTGCAAATGATTAGAACATCATTAGAGAGGATCTTGGAGGAACCTGTCTTATTTAAACCTCAGACATTTATTTTGGTTTGCTCTTTGTTGTTGAAGTGTGCGGCGTCACCATGCCTCAATCAAAAGAGCTCTCTGAGGCCTTCAGAAAGAAGGTTAGAGATGCCTACGAGTCTGGGAAGGGATTTAAAAAGATCTCCAAACAATTTGAAATCAATCATTCGACTGTCCGGAAGATCATCTACAAGTGGAGAAGATTCCAAACAACTGCCAACTTGTTCAGGCCAGGCCGCCCCAGCAAGTTCAGCCCGAGAGCAGACAACAAGATGCTGAAAGAAGTCTCTAAGAACCCCAGAATGTCATCACGGGACCTACAGGTGGCTTTTGCCACTGTTGATATCAAAGTGCACGAGTCTACCATTAGAAAGAGTCTGCAAAAATTGGATCTACATGGGAGGTGTGCCAGGAGGAAACCTTTGCTGTCCAGAAAGAACATCAGGGCAAGACTAAAGTTTGCCAATGAACACCGAGGCAAAGACCAGCACTTCTGGAACAATGTGCTCTGCACAGATGAGTCAAAGGTAGAGCTATTTGGCCACAGTACCAGAAGACATGTTTGGCGAAAACCAAAGACAGCATTTGACCACAAGAACCGGATACCAACTGTAAAGCATGGTGGTGGAAATATTATAGTTTGGGGCAGCTTTGCTGCATCAGGGTCTGGGCAGCTCACCGTCATAGAATCCACTATGAATTCTTCATTGTACCAGAGGGTGCTTGAGGATAATGTGAGGCCATCTGTCAGAAAGTTGAAGCTCAACCGAAGGTGGACCTTGCAACATGACAATGACCCTAAACATACCAGTAAATCCACCAAGGAATGGTGAAAAGAAAGAACTGGAGGGTTCTGGAATGGCCAATTCAAAGCCCGGATCTAAATCCCATCGAGATGTTGTGGGGGGATTTGAAACGAGCTGTGCATGCAAGAAACCCCTCAAACATCGCACAGCTGAAAGAATTATGCATGGAGGAGTGGGCAAAAATTTCTCCCGGTCGATGTCAGAGACTTGGAGACAGTTATAAGAAACGCCTACTTGAGGTTGTTTCTGCCAAAGGGGGAATATACTTAGGCAGTTAAGACCGAAAAATAGGGCGTATCGTTCATTTTTTCAGGAAAGAACCAAATTTGGCACAGATGTAATATGGACCTATACAATAATTGTTTTCCTGAGGGGCACCCAAAAATTCAGAACCCCTGGTGGCCGCCATATTGAATTTCAACATGACCGCCCTCTGTGATCTATTTCCCTCAATAACTTCTATACTATGAGCGATAACACCACAGTTCCAGTGTCTTATCCCATGTTTTCATGGTCTCTGAATCCAATGGGATCAATTGCATAAAGATTGGCATCCATCTTTAATTTCAAGATGGCCACCATGGTGTTTCCATTTTCCTTGAATCTCTCATAGTATTTATAGGTAAAATTTCAATTCCAAGTGATACACATTGTTTTATTGGTCTCTGATAACAATGGAATGGTATTAATTAATCAAAGTTACACACAGTTGCAGTTTTAACTTAAAATATTGTGGGCACTTGAAAGGTGGAGGCTCTCGCACAGACACGTAGTACTACAAGCACTGTCCATCGCAGTCACACAGTGATGTGCAGGGCAGATATGCCTTGGAGCATTTACAGTTGCCTTTACAGGCCGACTTACAATGGCAGCTTGTAAGCTCTGAACATGCCTGCTGTATCAGTGGTATTGTGGTCCAAATTGGTGTCCAAGAAGTCCCTGTTTTCATCCAGCCCCAATCAGCTGGTGATGGAAGTTCTGGGTAGGGCACAAATGCCTGACTCCATACGTGTCCAGCCTGAAAACATGCACGTTTTAGGTGTTGTTCGAAGGCGTCTGCTGTTGGGGGAATGTGATCAATTGTTCTTGCCTTTGTGGAAGTGTAACTCAGGGTAATTTATTGGTTGGAACTGGTAACGAACCAAGGCATGAGCAGGTGGTCGTAAGAAGGTCAGGAATGCATCTCGGCCTGTCGAAGCTGGGAGTCCTGTTGTGTAGCTTTAGCACGACCCCGGGCTAACACACATTCCCAAGCCCGTACTATTGTCTTTCATCGGGATGCAAAGTGGATGAAGCAAATTCCCAGCAGGGAGGAGAGCGAGCTGGTGCCAGGGAGGCGACTGAGTAACGTTTGCGGAGAACGGATTAAAAGCAGTGGAGAAGGGATTACGATTTCAGCGGACAGAGGATTAACTGAAGTGTGCCGATATAAGCAGAAGAGACTTGGAGTCAAGGGGCACTTGCCACGAGAAGCCCTGCCCGACGGAATGAACACGTACCACGGGTTCGGCGCTGCTGCCACGAAAGAGGGACTATGCGGATAGAGTTACCTGGTCCATTGAGTTAAACGGTATTATTTGGTATTGGAATGAAGTGAATAACCAGTTAATAAAGTTGTGACCTGTTTCCTGTTTCCGACCATTGGCGTCTTGAGTCTCACTCTACACTTCCACGACAATCTGGAGGCACCGCTGAGATTTCGAGTGGACGTCGCCAAGGTAAGCATGGCGTCTTGGGATGGTCCATTACGAAATACGAACTTGAAGTTAATTCTTCGAAACATGGTGGAGGATGTGTGAGTGGGGCTTGCATTCCATAGGTAATCCAAGGAGTGTAAACGTATTTTTGTCACGACCGTCCGAGGTAAAAGTCACGGATGGAACGTTTTAAATGATTCTATTATTCGTGTGCTTGCATATGCGTACGGTATACGCTGGGTGTTAAGAGCCTTACTCTGGTCTGCAGGCAAATCGGCTCATGAAGTGCACCATGAGGCGATTTGTTTGCCGGTTCGGTAAGGTTCGGTAAGGTCCGTACACGTGTACAATCGTGTACACCCGTTTTAAATAAAGAAATAAATAATTTTTTTTCAGTTTTCCCGCCATGTCTAAAACTCGTTTGATTACAATATAAATTAATGACAGACAACGCCATCTCATGCCGGTCCAGAATTATTGTGAAAGATGGCGATACGATGAAAATTGCATACCGACACGCCCTCACTGTCCCTCATTGTCCCTCATGTTCATTCCGGCTACCTGTCTCTTGCTCCCGCTCCTTCCCCTCCCTCTAGTTCCCATTGGTGGACGTTTTGCGAGAAGCAAAGCGTTTTGCAGGAAGCTTCCAGGAAGCAAAACCAGTGCTGTTGTGTTTTGTTTTTTTTGACGAAATTTGTCAGACAGATAGCATGGGTGAATCGGATGAAAATTAAGGATTTTTTTGAAATTGTTGTTGACTTTGGGCTATGTTGAATAAAATAGTTGTTGATTGAACTAGTTGACGGATATATAAATCCCAACCAAAAGTCAAGTGAATCGGATGAAAATTAAGGATGTTTTGAAATTGTTGTTGACTTTTGGCCTATGTTGAATAAAATAGTTGTTGATTGAACTAGTTGACGGATATATAAATCCCATCCAAAAGTCAAGTGAATCGGATGAAAATTATGGATGTTTTGAAATTGTTGTTGACTTTTGGCCTATGTTGAATAAAATAGTTGTTGATTGAACTAGTTGACGGATATATAAATCCCATCCAAAAGTCAAGTGAATCGGATGAAAATTAAGGATGTTTTGAAATTGTTGTTGACTTTTGGCCTATGTTGAATAAAATAGTTGTTGATTGAACTAGTTGACGGATATATAAATCCCATCCAAAAGCCAAGTGAATCGGATGAAAATTAAGGATGTTTTGAAATTGTTGTTGACTTTTGGCCTATGTTGAATAAAATAGTTGTTGATTGAACTAGTTGACGGATATATAAATCCCATCCAAAAGTCAAGTGAATCGGATGAAAATTAAGGATGTTTTGAAATTGTTGTTGACTTTGGGCTATGTTGAATAAAAAGTTGTAGGTTGAACTAATTGACGGATATATAAATCCCATCCAAAAGTCAAGTGAATCGGATGAAAATTAAGGATTTTTTTGAAATTGTTGTTGACTTTGGGCTATGTTGAATAAAATAGTTGTTGATTGAACTAGTTGACGGATATATAAATCCCATCCAAAAGTCAAGTGAATCGGATGAAAATTAAGGATGTTTTGAAATTGTTGTTGACTTTTGGCCTGTGTTGAATAAAATAGTTGTTGATTGAACTAGTTGACGGATATATAAATCCCATCCAAAAGTCAAGTGAATCGGCTGAAAATTAAGGATGTTTTGAAATTGTTGTTGACTTTTGGCCTATGTTGAATAAAATAGTTGTTGATTGAACTAGTTAACGGATATATAAATCCCATCCAAAAGTCAAGTGAATCGGATGAAAATTAAGGATGTTTTGAAATTGTTGTTGACTTTTGGCCTATGTTGAATAAAATAGTTGTTGATTGAACTAGTTGACGGATATATAAATCCCATCCAAAAGCCAAGTGAATCGGATGAAAATTAAGGCTGTTTTGAAATTGTTGTTGACTTTTGGCCTATGTTGAATAAAATAATTGTTGATTGAACTAGTTGACGGATATATAAATCCCATCCAAAAGTCAAGTGAATCGGATGAAAATTAAGGATGTTTTGAAATTGTTGTTGACTTTTGGCCTATGTTGAATAAAATAGTTGTTGATTGAACTAGTTGACGGATATATAAATCCCATCCAAAAGTCAAGTGAATCGGATGAAAATTAAGGATTTTTTTGAAATTGTTGTTGACTTTGGGCTATGTTGAATAAAAAGTTGTAGGTTGAACTAATTGACTGATATATAAATCCCATCCAAAAGTCAAGTGAATCGGATGAAAATTAAGGATTTTTTTGAAATTGTTGTTGACTTTGGGCTATGTTGAATAAAAAGTTGTAGGTTGAATTAGTTGACGGATATATAAATCCCATTCGAATTGAAAAAAAATTGTGGTAACGTTTCTTTGTAACTTTGTAACTTTGTAAAGTTGTAACTTTGTAAAGTTTCAACAAAAGTTGTTGTAAAGTTGTAAAGTAAAGTTTGCAACATTGAAATAATGTTGTTGTAAAACGTTTCCACAAAGTCGCTACAACGTTTCACTTTCGTTGTTGCAACGTTTTGCTCCAACGTTTTGGGAACATTCAAATGTTGGGCTTTGCTAACGTTTCCACAACGTCGCTACAACGTTTCACTTTCGTTGTTTCAACGTTTTGCTTCAACGTTTTGGGAACATTCAAATGTTGGGCTTTGCTAACGTTTCCACAACGTCGCTACAACGTTTCACTTTCGTTGTTGCAACGTTTTGCTCCAACGTTTTGGGAACATTCAAATGTTGGGCTTTGCTAACATTTCCACAACGTCGCTACAACGTTTCACTTTCGTTGTTGCAACGTTTTGCTCCAACGTTTTGGGAACATTCAAATGTTGGGCTTTGCTAACGTTTCCACAACGTCGCTACAACGTTTCACTTTCGTTGTTGCAACGTTTTGCTCCAACGTTTTGGGAACATTCAAATGTTGGGCTTTGCTAACGTTTCCACAACGTCGCTACAACGTTTCACTTTCGTTGTTTCAACGTTTTGCTTCAACGTTTTGGGAACATTCAAATGTTGGGCTTTGCTAACGTTTCCACAACGTCGCTACAACGTTTCACTTTCGTTGTTGCAACGTTTTGCTCCAACGTTTTGGGAACATTCAAATGTTGGGCTTTGCTAACGTTTCCACAACGTCGCTACAACGTTTCACTTTCGTTGTTGCAACGTTTTGCTCCAACGTTTTGGGAACATTCAAATGTTGGGCTTTGCTAACGTTTCCACAACGTTGCTACAACGTTTCACTTTCGTTGTTGCAACGTTTTGCTCCAACGTTTTGGGAACATTCAAATGTTGGGCTTTGCTAACGTTTCCACAACGTCGCTACAACGTTTCACTTTCGTTGTTTCAACGTTTTGCTTCAACGTTTTGGGAACATTCAAATGTTGGGCTTTGCTAACGTTTCCACAACGTCGCTACAACGTTTCACTTTCGTTGTTGCAACGTTTTGCTCCAACGTTTTGGGAACATTCAAATGTTGGGCTTTGCTAACGTTTCCACAACGTCGCTACAACGTTTCACTTTCGTTGTTGCAACGTTTTGCTCCAACGTTTTGGGAACATTCAAATGTTGGGCTTTGCTAACGTTTCCACAACGTCGCTACAACGTTTCACTTTCGTTGTTTCAACGTTTTGCTTCAACGTTTTGGGAACATTCAAATGTTGGGCTTTGCTAACGTTTCCACAACGTCACTACAACGTTTCACTTTCGTTGTTGCAACGTTTTGCTCCAACGTTTTGGGAACATTCAAATGTTGGGCTTTGCTAACGTTTCCACAACGTCGCTACAACGTTTCACTTTCGTTGTTTCAACGTTTTGCTTCAACGTTTTGGGAACATTCAAATGTTGGGCTTTGCTAACGTTTCCACAACGTCGCCACAACGTTTCACTTTCGTTGTTGCAACGTTTTGCTCCAACGTTTTGGGAACATTCAAATGTTGGGTTTTGCTGACGTTTCCACAACGTCGCTACAACGTTTCACTTTCGTTGTTGCAACGTTTTTCTCCAACGTTTTGGGGACACTCAAATGTTAAGTAAATCGGATAAGAATTCAGGAGTTATTTCATTATTAGCGATTAATGAAGTACTTATTTAATTAATTACATTTCTTATTACATTACAGTAATTACATTACAGTAATTACCTGAGGTAATTACAGTAATTACAGTTCCGGTAATTACAGTAATTACAGTAATCATTACAGTAATTGCAGTAATCTTATTACAGTAATTACATTACATTAACTCAGGCACCTTTTCAGTAAGGAAGCTGATATTTGGACATGACACTGACCAAGTGATGTGGCTGTCATGGAAAATTTTGATTTATTGATTAATCATTTAATAAATTAACTCGTTGATTTATAAATGACTTATTTAATTAAAATTCCTCAGAGATACATCTTCGGATGAGATACTTGCAGATTGGTTATGCTATGAGCCAATTGATTAAGGAAAATATTTTGTGATGGCCATATTGGCAATTTCGTGGCCATATTCGTGGTAACTCAGTTAGTGCCACAGCACCTTTAAAATGCATCCCTGCGTTCATTTTTCGATCGATTGAGTTGAAATTTTGAACAATCGGATCTGGACTGTCGTTATTAATGACTCTAGCACGCACCCGTCCAATCAGGATGGAGCGGTATGGTCCCCGGATTATCACTGCCCGCAGTTTTAATTAGTTTTACTTTTTCTCTTGGTCATATAATTTTGAAGACATGCATGTCATGATATAGGAAATTTTTGTTCTGTTGAACGGAATAAATGTTGTTTATTTGTGTGGGTGTGTATTTTTTGTGTATTTTGGATATATTTTCACGACTAATTCCAGTTAACATCCTGCAAAATTTGCTCGTTTGCTGGCCGAGTCGGAATTGCGTTGAGTTCCTATGGCATGCGCCATTAAAAGCGCTGTGTAATGGTTGAGCTCCCTTTATTTCGTTTTGGTCATGCGGATGAGCAGACAAAGTGACGAATGCTGCGGCTGGAGCAGTAGAAGCGATGTTTTTAATTGAAGCGATGTAATGAGTAATTAAAAGTGGGAGGGGGCAACACCACGCATACCTCTTTTAAGGTGTGTATAAACCCTGGAATAAACGTGGGAGGGGGCAACACCACGCATACCTCTTTTAAGGTGTGTATAAACCCTGGAATATTTCAGCAATCAATACAATGCTGAAACTATGTAAGTTAAGTTAATTAATAATTTAATGAGCAATTTAATAAGTAATTTAATAAGTAATTTAATGAGTAATCTAATGAGTAATTTAATGAGTAATTTAATGAGTAATTTAATGAGTAATTTAATAAGTAATTTAATAAGTAATTTAATGAGTAATCTAATGAGTAATTTAATGAGTAATTTAATGAGTAATTTAATGAGTAATTTAATGAGTAATTTAATAATTAATTTAATGAGTAATCTAATGAGTAATTTAATGAGTAATTTAATGAGTAATTTAATGAGTAATTTAATGAGTAATTTAATGAGTAATTTAATGAGTAATTTAATGAGTAATTTAATAAGTAATTTAATGAGTAATTTAATGAGTAATTTAATGAGTAATTTAATGAGTAATTTAATGAGTAACTTAATGAGGAATTTAATGAGGAATTAAAAGTGGGAGGGGGCAACACCACGCATACCTCTTTTAAGGTGTGTATAAACCCTGGAATAAACGTGGGAGGGGGCAACACCACGCATACCTCTTTTAAGGTGTGTATAAACCCTGGAATATTTCAGCAATCAATACGATGCTGAAATGATGTAATTTACTGTGTAAGAGGGTCGACCTTGGGTTTGTTTGGGTTTTGTTGTTTATTTTTGTGGGTGTGTATTTTTGTGTATTTTGCATATATTTTCACGGCTAATTCCAGTTAACATCCTGCAAAATTTGCTCGTTTTTCTGGCCGAGTCGAAATTGCGTTGAGTTCCTATGGCATGCGCCATTAAAAGCGCTGTGTAATGGTTGAGCTCCCTTTATTTCGTTTTGGTCACGCGGATGAGCAGACAAAATGACGAATGCTGCGGCTGGAGCAGTGGAAGCGATTTTTTGAATTGTTCAATGATTATTCGGTATTGTTATGACTTATTGTCAATAGGTATACTAAGTGGCCATGAGGTAGCCTGTTGCTATGTACAGTTTTATTCTATTGTTGATTATACCACATAGCTGTGGTGATAAAGGAAATGTTCGTTTTAAATAGATGATTATGATAGGACCATGACTATAAAATCATGATGATTATTATGAATGAGATCATAGGGTTCAAATGCAGAATGATTGCATGAACTTGGGAAAGAACTTTCAAGCCCTATGGGATAAATTGGGTGTTACAAGCGATGGAGTTTCAAAATTTAGCATGATTGAAGGAATTTTACAGTCTTATTTCAGGAGTTTTACGAAATTTATATTGCCAAGAGATTTTGGGTACTATTAAAAGAAAAAATGATGAGATATTTTTCCCAATGACCTTTAATATCTGCCATCCATTTTGGCTGTCTCACGAATGAAGGATGAGTTGCCTTTAGTGGTTGCAAAGAAAATTTGTGGAGACCAGGCAAAATGGGGAAATATGTCAGATATGACCCGAGGACAGTACGGTGATTCATCAATTGACATGAGGTATGAACCAGAGGTGACGACCGATGAGATTCGATCTCAGTCAATGGATGGACCTGTCCTGACATCATTGGGGAAAGGGCTTATGCAAGGAGTCATCCAAAATGATTAATTTGATTTATTGATGAATATTGATGAATTAATTGAAATTGAATAATTGATTGAATTGTTGATTGATTGAATCTAATTGATTGAATTTAATTGAATAAATTGAACTGGATAAATTGAATTGAATAAATTAAATTGAATATATTGATCGTTTGATTGATGAAAATGCGGTCTCAAGAAAGAAGCTTTAATATCTTTGTGAGATATTATCAATGTGAAGACAACCTTGGAAAATTGAGCAAGGTGGTGAGTTTATATATAGATATATATGTGCGGTTACCATTGTGTGATTTCCCCTTCAACAGAGCGGACACCTGAGGATTCACCCATTTCATACTGACCCTCTGGCTCATCTGCAAATACTGATCTGTGAGATTGGATTGTGCAAAAGCCACAGGTGAGAGAGATTCTCTGGAAATCACCGTTTGAACAGGTGGAGAGATCCTTCCTGGAGGTACGAGTGAAGCTTTAGAGGAACAAACTACAACACATCCAACGCTACTTTGATAAAAGGCAAAATGGGAAATGGAGCCTGCAAGAATACACAAGGACAACCAGAAATTCCACAAAAAGGTACTTGTACACATCATATGTACGACCGTTATGGTGCCGAAGCTATAAGGCAGGTCGAGAATTGGTATTTGTGGACAAAGGGACATGATGAGGAGTTTCCAAGAGAGGGTACATTTGAGCGAAGTCGATTGGAAAGATTGGAACAAAGATTGAAAGCCAGGAAGAGACAGAATCTAACGGTAGACTGGCTTGCATTCCATCTTTGGGATGGTGAATCCAGACAACGGGAACAGCAAGAACGGATAACGGATCTAGAACTTAAAATAAAAAGGATACAGGATACAGTGGAGGAGACAAATGCACAACTGCCCTCGAAATTAGGAATGAAAGTGACAGTTGTCCCATCTGATTTCCAGTTGTCTCCCCAAAAAGGACGGTACAGAGAATTTTTTCGTGTTTCAGGAGATAACGAGAGATTGCAGTGGCAACTCAGCGATGTAGAGATGCAGCCCAGCAATACAAGTGCACAGGTGCACAGACCAGGCAATGACAGAAACCGGTGTTTCAAGTGTGGACGGATGGGACATTGGAAAAGAGGATGTCCGTATACCAAAAGGAAGACAAGTTCATAGGGTAAACCAAGATCAAGGGTACCAGGGCTGACCGATACCTCAGACAATGATTAGGCCTTCATTGCGACAAATCCCAAATGACGATTGGCCTCAACAAATTAGATTACTGGACAAACATGAATAACTGTCGATGATTCTTGGGTCTGAAAAGTTTTCGGAGCAAGAATTATTCATTTTTCTTTTGCTTGTAAGCAAATTGATAATTAATTGATCAAATGCCGAAATTGGATCTTTTATGTTGGGCACAAAATTTTAAATTTACAAAGTTTGGAACAATTGCTTTGCAATTTTTTGGCAAACCAAGTGACAAGAGTCACATAATGATCAGGTGGGAATTTCCGACTATTGTTCCACACGATTGATAGGTCAGTGGTCGGCTGACATAAAAATGGGTGGGTAGTCAAATTTGGATAAATTATTGTGGGAACTGAAAGGGTAATGTCAATGTGACGTCATAGGGGTTTTCTAAGAATAAACTTTTTGGTCCATTTGTGTATTAGCGCTTATAAAATTGAAGGACAAATTTTGAGAAATTGAAATAAAGTTGACACCCATCCGGATCTGTAAATAAGGGTTCCAACGCAAACAAATACGCATAATGCATGTGTGTGTGGGTATTTTGTGTGTCAATGTTAGTGTTTTTGTGTATCAATCTTACAAGATTGTTGACACCGACAGTGTGCCTTGTCTGAAAAATAGATAGTTCCATGGGGATGGGATCGCATATTGAGAGAATTCGTAAAATAAAAAAATAGAAATACAATTTGATTATGAAAATTATCACTTTTGTCAAGGGAGATGGAGAATAAAGATTTGATTTGCTGAGTTATGAGCAGCTATTCATTAATAGTAAAAATTGGGAGTAATCTTGGGATTCCATTGTGATCGAATTTATATGAGAATCAAAGCTATTTATGGATATGAGCTTCATAAAAATGTGGGAGTACAAAATTAGCCAAATTTTGGAGAGGTCTTACACTGACTTCCCAGAGTACTCTGCTCATGGATTTTTATATATATAAACTGGAATTTTATCAGCATATAAATTGTGCTGTATGTATGGATGTGTTTTAGGCATAGATGATATGGGAAAATAGTAAAGAAAATTTTGCTGGTTTGAACTATTGTGAGTTTTTCAGTTCTGGAGTTCAAACAAAGTCACTGGTTAACAGATGAGAAAGGATAGTAAATAAATTATTCGATGCTGGGTAAATTAAGTACGATATTACTAAGACTTATGAGAGCTATTGTTCTTCCTTACAGCAGTGGAAAATTATTGGAAAAAATTAGATCCAACATCATGAATCTATAAAAGAATGTGATAGGGATAATATCCTCAATTTGTACTAATTATTTGATTGTGGGTAAAGGAATTAATTTATCGTAGTGGATTGTTAACAGCAGCCTGAAAATGTCCTGAGAGTGTGTGTGCATCCATGTAATCAGAAATCCCAGATTTGTTTTTACAAACAACATTTTGGTAGAGGTCTTGTGTGGACGAGCACTTCCTTGGTAGATAAAAAACGGTACTGCATGCTGGCAGCCACTTTTGCGGCCAGTTAGGCCAAACAAATTGAGAGGAAATTGTAGTTAAATACGTAAGTTACACATGGCTATTTGTAAAAAAGGAAATTTGTTGAGATGGGAAACATTTTTCGAAGGTTTATTAAAGTGTTATAATATGACATGTGGCAAGGCAAACTATTGGATGGGAAAATTAGATCTGGTTATAGAATAAATTTATTGACCCCTTGAAGTTAATTCTTCGAATCATTGTTTCACTGGCATTTTTTGTTCAAATTGGAAATAGTTTGGTAGAGCTTTGGTTAAAACCTTTGGTTGCGGTATCTTGGAACGAAATGATAAACCATAGGAGATTGATAAGAATAGGAAAAATATGTACCCAAAATAGAAAGTTGGATTCATGCCCCTCATTGCAAACAAGCACATGGGGCTAAGGTGGACGATCCCACAGAAAATGAGGCTGCACCTAGCAGCCCAGCAGAACATTCAGTGGCAGATAAATGATAGTCGTGATTTACAGTCATTTGAATTACATTTTAACACCCCTTGCATTGATAAACATTACATTTTCAACATGTGATATTCCTACTTGGGATAGTGACATTTATTTGCCTACATGACATACAATTACCTGCTGATATTAATACAACATGAGTGAAAAATGTATCACAACTACACTCATGATCAGGGGATTGAGTTCAACCCCGGGAGATAGGGGGATCAGGGTAAGACAAATAATCTGATTTATGTTACATATTAAGGGATTTTCTTTATTTACCTTTTAGGAAGCTTGTTAGTTTGGTATATAATGTTGAATGTCATCGACATATAATTATGTCATAGGTATGAATATATACAAGGAGTAGCAGACTTGTTTGTTGGTTTAGTAGTTATATTGGCAATTGTTTTAGTGGTGGCTTGCTTGAAAGCCTTAGTGATGGTGTGTTTGAACAAGGTAACCAACAACACGATGATAACGCATGAAGTGACAAATGAGGAAAGAAATGTGGAACCACAAGAGGAAGACTTTTATGGCGACATAAATACTGAGATTAAAAGATTAAATCAAGTGATGTTGCAAATGAATACAGTAGAATTAAGATAATGGCATAACGACAATGTTATGAGTTGTGTCAATTACAATATCAGTGAACTCATATCACCACGAGTGACACACTGTTAGGGAAAAAAAAAAAAAAAAAAAAAAGGAAAAAGAAAAAGTGGAGAGGAATTATGGTAATAATACATTATGCTTAATTTGTTGGTTTGGGAAAATTGTTGTTGGGAATTAGATATTCCTGTTTGTGATTGTAATCATATACAATTTATTTTCTTAGAGTAGTGCTAAAATACCTGCACAAGTTAATTTTTGAACTATATTAACCTGAAAGCAATTGTGGATGCTATTCTTAGTTTAGTAATAAAATACATACCTGATTGAATATTATTTGTGTGACGCATATAAATGAATATAACTTTTTGAATGTTGTAAGGGAAAACAACAAATTGTTGAATGTGAAACTGTCGGAAGATATACATGATTATGCTGATTTCATGGTAAGATGTACCCTATCTGATTCAGTGTGTGTGGAAAGCAGATTCAGATGTGACTGAGCATAAGGATAAGACGAGATCACATTTTGAAGGGAGTGCTAACGGAATTGGGAAGAAGTTCGAGAAAGAAAATTTGTGGCTAAAAATGAAGTTAATCATGGCATACACCCTCTTTCTCAAAGAATGATGAAGACATTCTCCCGTGTAACTTGGAGATGAATGCTTACCTTCACCAAGGAAATTTATGTGACCATTTGCCTGGATCACACTGCAACATATGAAAGAAAGGCGATCACTTACTCTTGTTCGAAGGCTTCGAACATTCACCACATCAGAAGTTGCAGGACAACGACATTTTACCCGCAACCTCTGTGAAATGCGGGGACATATGTTATTACTTCACCAACTTCCGGGGAGCCAGCATGGAGCTGCAAACCAATGGCTGTGCCTTTTCACAACAGCTGTGCACGATTCTGTGGGCCACTCCTGGTATGGACCATGGATGACCTGAACACCATGGTCCCAACATCATTGTGGATGCATCCGGCATCCCTGTTCCACATCTTGCTGGCCAATCAACGTCGCACCAATACTTGCTGCCCACTCACAATGAGGGAGGAGGCAAGTCGACTACAACTGGGTGAAGGCCTTGTTCAGGAATTACTATGGTTTACAGCAAAAAAATGGCAAGAATGCTACATGGATAGCAGGGTCAGTCTATGACTCCGCAATGTTACCACAACAGCGAAATCCTACACGAAGTAGTGCAGGTGCTATGAAGACATTAGGAGAAAATGTTTCATACCTGGATTCAAACACAAGTGATCAGCCCTTCCTTTCAAACAAAGTCAACATTTGTGTGGAGGCAAACGTTTTTGCCAGATGTTGCAGATGCTTTAAAAACTTGAAAATGGTGAAGCAAAATTGTTGTATCTTGGTGATGGTGAAGTGTTGTTTTACAAAGATATTTGTGATGCAAATGAAATAGATTGAATTAACAATATGGAAGGAGTCAATAACCAACGAAATGTTTTGTGATCAGATTCTTGCAGGATGACGGTGTATGCCTAAGGAAATTGTATTGATGTTTACTTGTAGTGATTGATTGTTTACTTATATTGATGTTTAGATTAATGGTTAATATAAACAAAAACAAAAAGATGAGGGAATTGTGGAAGTGTAACTCAGGGTAACTTATTGGTTGGAACTGGTGACGAACCAAGGCATGAGCAGGTGGTCGTAAGAAGGTCAGGAATGCATCTCGCCCTGTCGAACCTGGGAGTCCTGTTGTGTAGCTTTAGCACGACCCCGGGCTAACACACATTCCCAAGCCCGTACTATTGTCTTTCATCGGGATGCAAAGTGGTTGAAGCAAATTCCCAGCAGGGAGGAGAGCGAGCTGGTGCCAGGGAGGCGACTGAGTAACGTTTGCGGAGAACGGATTAAAAGCAGCGGAGAAGGGATTACGATTTCAGCGGACAGAGGATTAACTGAAGTGTGCCGATATAAGCAGAAGAGACTTGGAGTCAAGGGGCACTTGCCACGAGAAGCCCTGCCCGACGGAATGAACGCGTACCACGGGTTCGGCGCTGCTGCCACGAAAGAGGGACTATGCGGATAGAGTTACCTGGTCCATTGAGTTAAACGGTATTATTTGGTATTGGAGTGAAGTGAATAACCAGTTAATAAAGTTGTGACCTTTTGTAAAACCTGTTTCCGACCATTGGCGTCTTGAGTCTCACTCTACACTTCCACGACACCTTCTTCGTGAACAAGTGTCGGCGCATGTCATTCACTGTCTTTATCTCGGTGGTCCGGTCATAGAGCATGGCAACATATCTTTCTATGCTCTGTAGTTCCATAGTAATAGCGTCCACAGATGGCCTATAAGCGAGAGCATGAAAGGTCTGCGTGATGCTGGGGTATGCCTCCCAAGCCCCTCCAGGCTGTCTTTTTTCCCAATTTGGGCAAAAAATGACTGTGTCCCATCCAGTGAAGGCATGAAATAATGGCAAAGACTCGGACTTCCTGCGGCCAAGGCCGGTGGCAATTTTATGGATGGCAAGGTGGCGGGAGCTTTTACCAGTGCCAATGGCAATCCAGAGTTCCTCCACACCGTGTGACTGGTAGGTAAAGTAGTGTGCTATTGCCCAGACCACAATACAAGACAAAGACCACTCATAGTATAGAAGTTATTGAGGGAAATAGGTCACAGCGGGCGGTCATATTGAAATTCAATATGGCGGCCACCAGGGGTTCTGAATTTTTGGGCGCCCTTCAGGAAAACAATTGTATAGGTCCATACTACATCTGTGCCAAATTTGGTGCTTTCCTGGAAAAATGAACGATGCTTCCTCTTAACTGATCTGCTAATACCACCTATTAGAGCCAAGGGTGTACTTACTTTTTCCACATGCGAAATTTGCATTTATGTTTATTTAAATTATACAATGGACTGCAAAATGTAAATGTTTCATGATATTTGTTATATTATATCACCTTTATCTATCAATATTGTTGGAATGAAGATCAAGTACCTGTATGTTGAAATATGTTGAGAAAGTCAGAACTTTTCATGGTGATGTACTTACTTTTTCACGTGACTGTATATATATATATATATATATATATATATATATATATATATATATATATATATATATATATATATATATTTATATATATATATATATATATATATATATATATATATGCTTCAAGACCAACATAGTCCATCTGTAATCTCGCCTCCAACAGAAGAACCACTATGAAATAACTGTCATCTGATTTAGGGAGGATGTTCACATAATTTAACTTCAGGCGGATCATTTACGCATTCCGCGCATGCTTTGTTGTGACTGATTTGTGCTGACAGACTGCACAAGTTGACACATCACGTGCTTTCAGGCCTTCGCTTGCATCTCTCACGCGGGTCCACCTGCACTTGCTCCTCCGTCAGCAAGAATGGAAATTTAAGTTTTCACAGTGAGCTCGTTGATGTCTTCATTACACTCGTGCTCAGCAAAGAGCCTCTCCTGCATTCAGATCCCTGTACATCTGCATTTAAATTGGGGCCTGTTAATTGTTAAATATTGGGATACCCTTAAAGTGTTGCTCTACTTGCTTCCACGTTAGGCCACAAAGATCCAACAACTCGTGATGGTTATAGATCGGAAAAAAGAACGTCATTCTGCACACCCAGTGAGCTGGAGAATTTAACTGTAATCGTTGATTGTGTAGGAGAGATAAAGTGGCAAGGGGGGGCGGGGGGGGGAGAGGAGGAAGGGTGGTGGATTTGTGAGTGAATGTCCTATATAAAAGGCAAGATTTGTATGTCTGTTCCATTTAGAAACGATAACGGCTTGGCCCATCTTCAACAAATTTTGCATTCTTACTTGGTGTAGCCAGAGTCATGTCAGGGGCAATAAATGTCGCCTCCCATCCATCACCTCCCCAAACCCACTCCACAGGTGTGGGGAGATGACTTGCAATTTTCGCCTGTAAAAGTGGAGTGCAAGTAGTTAAACCACCGACCCCTGCCGTAGGGGTTGTGGTCAAGTTTCATCGAAATTGTGTGTGTAGTTTCAGAGGAAAAAGCAAATTCCTATTTTGGGGGGTCAAACCTGGATCTACTTTGACTCCGGTAAACCCCCTTGGACACTGATTATTTTAATGCCGTGAACAAACTTTAGTCAGATCAACAAATATCATTTGTGCCAAATTTGGTCGCAATCCCTTCAGCGGGTTCGGTAAAGAAGTTTCAAGTGTTTACGGGTGGATGGACTGACGGACTGACAACGCACCATCGCATAAGCTCCCCTGAACTTTGTGTCAGGTGAGCTAAAAATCACTCATTCAACCAGTTTGAATTGAGAAAAGGAGTCATTCTGCTGTTTTGTGTCACTGTGTGTACCACAATAACCATGGCGAAAAGAAAGAAAACCAGAGAATTGTCTGAGGTGGTCAGACACTAGATTGTAGCCACGCATGGACAATCTCAAGGCTATAAGTCCATCTCCAGAGACCTTGATGTTTCTGTGTCCACCATACGCAATGTTATCAGGAAGTATAAGGCCCATGTGTAGCTAACCTCCCTGGACGTGGCCGCAAGAGACAGATTGATTGCAGATTGCAGCGAAGGATTGATCGAATGGTGGAGAAAGCACCTCAATCTCGCGAGATGCTTCTCGCGGATTGGTCTCGCGAGATCTGGAGACGACGTCACGGATTTTCGAAGCTCCACACGGTCTCCACGTTTTCAAAGTTAAGTCTGTTCACAATTGTATTTTGTCGAAACTGTATTTTATCTTTCGGTGTGTGAACTTATAGTGTGTCCCTTGGAAGTTTCTAGGTGTTTATCTTCCATGAATTATTTGTTTCTGTTTGCCGTGCCGCATGTGAGGCCTTGCAGCCTCAGGCTCCCCCCATCGAAGTTTGTTTCTTCCTTCGCTGGTTTTGCTAGGTTTTTCGATTTTCCTTTCTCCCCCAAACTTCACAGAACATCTACTCTTTGTCGAACGTTGTAACCCCCCCCCCCCCCCCCAAAAAAAAAAAAAAAAATTTATTTCCTTTTCTCCTCGTGTGATTTTGTCCCATCGTGTGCTTTTGCCTCTGTCCACATGCGCTGTACCGCCCCACCCCCATTATCGCCCTGCCTTCCACCTTTTGCCCTGTTCAAGTGACTTATGGTTGTCCCTCTAGGCTCCCTCTCCCCATTGGTATTTTTGTGAATATAAGATTGTTCATCACGGTTCTGTTTAAATATGTTTAAACTTTCCCCTGGAATGTTTTATTCAGTCGTATATTACAACACGCTGTTTTTCTTCCTATTTAAAAGGCTCCTTTCAATTTCCTCTTCGACTCATTCCATTTCAAAAAAATATTCAATCTCTTATAATTCTTTCTCACTACATGCTCTAAATTCTCATTCATTCCACCCCTCCTCCATCGTTCTTAAACGGATCGCGAACTTTTTTTTTTTTTTTGTATACAGAATCGAGACTCGTGAAAGAGCTAACATTTATTTCACAAACAAATCAAACAGACAAACAAAATATATAAAAAGAGGGAGCGGTAGACAAGATGGGGAGAGAAGGGGAAGCACAAAAACACAACATTTGAGAGCAGGGACATCGGGAGATGTGTGGGAGGGAGAGGGCTTGGGGGGAGGAGGCGTGGGAAGGGGGGGGGCGGTGGGAGAAATATAAAACACAAGGACACCAAGGACTTCCAGGACAGATGTTGGTATTTCAAAAAAGTGGATTTGGGGTGAAATTAGCGGGGGTAGAAAAGATCAATAGTGGGGCGGCTTAGCCCAAATATTCAAAAGAATTGTGCATTTTGTGAAACAAGCACCAAATTTGGCACAAATGTACATTAATATGTTGCGAACATTTTCAGATATTGGGCCACTTGAAATTCCGTAATTTTTTTTTTCAAATTTTTTCAAATTTCGTAATTTCAAATTTTTCGGGTGACACCGTCACAATTTCGGTCTTCGAGGCCGGCCGATAGGAAAAGTGTGACCGGAAGGGACGAGGTTCTCCTGACCACGTGGCCCTCGATCTGGGAAGCGAGAGGCGTTCCATTAGTGGACGCGCCCCTCACGCCCGACTTTTGGGCGGCCCCGGCAGGCCGTTTGTTTTGACGTTCCGTGACAGGCCCCGCACCCCCACCTCCGGGCCGACCGGAAGCTTGTGCTGAGTACATCATACCTGAACAACTCAGTGAGGCAGAACACAGCAGTGCACACCAGGGTGACCCCTTCAGTGCATAAACCAATTAACCTGTCCACTGCAGGGCATATAGAAATGAAGTTATTTTCTGCATATAATAATAATATAAGTTCAGTTCTATATAACAATTTCTGTTATCACCACTACCACTACAACTACCACTACTACAAGCTTTGTCTGGAATTTTGTGGACTAACAGACAAACAGACATACAGACAAGCTGGGATCAAAACATTACCTCCTTCCACCATTGAGTGTAGAGGTAAACATCATGGAAATTATATCATGCCCTAGATTTAATTCATGCTTACCCGTGTATTTGCTTCACTGGTTCACAAGGTCTTTTGCATACATGTAATTCAGACTCTCGTCTTCATTGCTGACCACACAATGTTCGCAACATATTAATGTACATTTGTGCCAAATTTGGTGCTTGTATCACAAAATGCACAATTCTTTTGAATATTTGGGCTAAGCCGCCCCACTATATCGGCCGGCCTCGAAGACCGAAATTGTGACGGTGTCACCCGAAAAATTTGAAATTACGAAATTTAAAAAAATTTGAAAAAAAAAATTACGGAATTTCAAGTTGCCCAATATCTGAAAATGTTCGCGACATATTAATGTACATTTGTGCCAAATTTGGTGCTTGTATCACAAAATGCACAACAGGTTTGCTATGCTGCTACACTACAAGGTTTTGGATGGGGGAAGATAAGAGATGGTGGTGAACAGCTGTTTTAAAGACCAGGAGGGAGAAGTGGGATTGAAGAGAGTAAGGGAGTTTGTTCTAGAGGCGGGAGAAAAGAGGCATGAAGGAGTGAAGGTGAGCAGAGACTCTTGATTCTGGCAGTTTAACCATAAGAGAGTTGCAAGCAGATCTTGTGCGACCTGCAGGAATATTTGGGGGACAGAGCCCAGAGAGAGCTGGGGGGGGGGGGGCAAGGCCGGAGAGGAGTCGGTAGAAGACGGAAAGACCACCAACCTGCCTGCGGTGAGTGAGTGAAAGGCCCTTGGAGTTAGCTTCATCGCGGAAAATTCCAATGATTCTGAACGCTTTGGTTTCAACAGTGTGAAGACGAGCTAGGTGTGAGGCAGGAGCACCAGCCCAGAGGGGGGAACAGTATTCCATTGAGCTGCGGATGAAAGCCTTGTATGTGGTGAGGAGCTCAGGTGTGTCAAGGAAGGACTTCGCACGACGGAGGATGCCCAGTCGGCGACTGGCTTTGGAGGCCAGATTTGAAATGTGGTATTCCCAGGAAAGATCATGGCAGATAGTGAGACCCAAAAGTTTGAGTGACAGAACTTCTTGGAGAGGATTTATTCAGAAAGTGGATGGGAGGGTTGTCCAGTCAGTCTTTTCGGAGAGACATCGTAAGAGTGTGAGATTTGTCAGGATTGAAAGACATGTTCCACTTGTTTGCCCAGTCTGTGATTTTGTCCAGGTCTGCAGAGAGTGAGGAGGCTGCAGACTGCCGATCTGAGGGGTGAGGAATGGAGCAACAGAGAGTAGAGTCATCAGCAAAGAGATAGAGAGGATTTTCAAGAGAGTCAGAGAGATCATTGATGAAGACCAGAAAAAGCACAGGGCCCAGAACACTGCCTTGGGGAACTCCAGCCTGAACAGGAAGAGGAGGTGAGAGAAACCTATTCAGGGCCACACGTTGACTACGACTAGAGAGGAAGTCCGCCAGCCATGCGTGGAGATTTCCATGGATACCAAAGGAGGAGAGTTTGGTGAGCAGAGCGGGGTGCCAGACCGTATCAAAGGCATGTGATATGTCAAGGGAGACAGCTCTAATTTCCTGTTTGGCATTGAGGACCTCCATCCATTGTTGAGAAAGCAGAAGCAGCATGTCCAGAGTAGAGTGACCAGGTCTGAAACCAAATTGATGATCAGATATCAAGCCATTGGAGAAGAGGAAAGATTTCATATCCGAAGCAATGATGGATTCCATGAAAATCTTGAAAATCACAACAAACCAATTTCTTATAAATGTTCATCTTTCATGAATCAGCCACTTTCTAAACTCCCCCCTTGCCCCTCCCTTCCAAATCTCCCCCCTTGCCCCTCCACTCCTAAACTCCCGCCTTGCCCCTCCCCTCATAAACTGCCCCCTTGTCCTTCCCCTCCTAAACTCCCCTCTTGCCCCTCCCCTCCAAAACTCCCCCCTTGCCCCTCCCCTCCAAATCGCCCCCCTTGCCCCTCCCTCCTAAACTCCCGCCTTGCCCCTCCCCTCCTTAACTCTCCCCTTGTCCTTCCCCTCCTAAACTCCCCCCTAACCCCTCCCCTTCAAAACCCCCCCCAACCCCTCCCCTTCAAATCTCCCCCCCTACCATCCCTCTGCAATTCTCACCCCTCCCACACCCTTCTCACAGCTGCCTCCTCCCCACTTCGTCTCCCTTCTATCTCATACCTCCACCTCCCCCAACCTTCTACTTTCCTCTGCCCCCCCTCAAACAACCCCTCACTGTGCCTCATACCATCACCATCAAACCTTTCGGCCTCCTCATCCTTCCCTTTCTTGTAACTCTTCAGTAATCTCTGACACACTATCAACTGCTCTTCCTACCTCCCCCTCTCATCCTTCATCTGACCCTACCCCTCCCCTCCCCTGTCCTGCACCCAATGCTCCCCTCTGTCCTCATTAACGATATGGACCTCAAACATCCGGGGCCTTCGCTCAAACCTGATTGATCTCTCCATTCAGGTTGCTTCTGACAATCCAGACTTGATCTGCTTAACAGAAACTTTCCTCCTTCAAGATGTCTCTGATTCCTTAATATCTCTTCCTGGTTACTCCCTCCTCCGGTACGATAGACCTGAGCCTCGTCCTGGTGGTGGTGTGGCTATCTTTACCAAAAACTCTCTTCCTCACTCTCGCTGCACTGCCCTCTCTCCACCCCACCCCCAGGAGTACCTCTGGCTACGGCTTCCTCTCCGCTCCCACCTTTTGTTCATATGTGTTCTTTACCGTCCTCCAAACAGTGATGACTCCATTTACATTTCGCTGTCAGACAACATGGACCAACTTCTATGAACTCATCCAAACTCTCTCTTCCTCATATGTGGCGACTTCAACTGTCATCATGCCAGCTGGCTGGGTGTGGGTTCATCTCTCTCCAGCCATGGCACCTTATCAAAGGACTTCTGCGACTCATTGGGACTGACACAATCTGTCAATTTCCCAACCCGGATCTCAGTCAATGGAGTATCTTCTCTTCTGGACTTGATTATGACTAACTTCCCTGCAAATGTCTGCTGCTCTTATTCTGCTCCAATCGGTTCTTCTGATCATGTGCTTGTTAAAGTGGACATCTCTCTGGCCATTCTCAGAGAGCCTACTCAGTGCCGACAAGTCTGGCATTTCACTCAGGCCGACTGGCACAGGCTGCAAGCAGCCATCAATCACCTGGACTGGTCTCCCATCTCTACTGCCTCTGACATAAATTCTTCCTGGGAATTCTTCCAAAGCAAACTGCTCTCTCTCATGCACAGATTTATCCCATCTCGTCTTCAGTTGTCTTACCCTTCCTCCCGTCCATGGTACACTGAATCTTGTGGTTAGGCAGTTGCCCTGAAACAACTTGCCTTTGCCTCTTGGAAGGCAAATCCAACTGTAGGCAATCTCAGTTCCTTCCACCAAGCTCGAAACAAGTGTGTGTCTACCCTCAGGAGTGCCAGGAAGCACCGTCTCTCCACACTCAAGATTGAACTCTCAAACCTGTCTCCTTCCTCCAAATCCTGGTGACGTCTGGTCAAATCCGTTTCTGGTGTTTGTTCCCCCTCCATCCCCGCCATTACCTCAAATGGCCACAGTTGACACCGCATGTGGCAAAGCCGAATGCCTCAACTCTGTGTTTGCCTCAAAATCTTGTGTCCCAAACCCAACTCTCTCTGTTCCCACCTTTCCCAGTCGAACCAAACTGTTCCTGGACTCTGCATCCTTTCCTCCTGACAAGGTGGAGAAGTTTTTGTCAAACCTCGAATCTGATTCTGCAACTGGACCAGACGGCATCAGCCCACGGGTCCTAAAATCCTGCTCTGCCGCTCTATCTCACCCTCTCTCTGTTCTTTTCACCCTCTCTTTTGCTCAAGGTCATCTGCCAGAATCTTGGAAATCAGCAAACATTACAGCTTCACACAAAAAGGTGCAAAAACAGATCCTTGCAACTACAGACCAACCAGCCTGCATCCAATTAATCAGCAAAGTCATGGATTCCATCATGGCTTCGGATATCAAATCCTTCCTATTCTCCAATGGCTTGATCTCTGATTATCAATTTGGATGCAGACCAGGTCATTCTACTCTGGACATGATGCTTCTGTTGTCTCAAGAATGGATGGAGGTCCTCAATGCCAAATAGGAAATCAGGGCTGTCTCACTTGACATATCACGTGCCTTCGATACGGTCTGGCACCCAGCTCTGCTCACCAAACTCTCCTCCTATGGTATCCATGGAATTCTCCACTCATGGCTTGCGGACTTCCTCTCTGGTCGTAGGCAACGTGTGGCCCTGAATGGATTTCTCTCATCTCCCCTCCTGTTCTGGCTGGAGTTCCCCAATGTAGTGTTCTGGGCCCTATGCTATTTCTGGTCTTCATCAATGATCTCTCCGACTCTCTGGAAAATCCTCTCTATCTCTTTGCTGATGACTCCACTGTCTGCCGCTCCATTCCTCATCCCTCAGATCGGCAATCTGCAGCCTCCTCACTCTCTGCAGACCTGGACAAAATCACAGACTGGTCAAACAAGTGGAACATGTCTTTCAATCCTGACAAATCTCACACTCTTACAATGTCTCTCCAAAAGGACCGACTGGAAAATCCTCCCATCTACTTTCTCAACAATCCTCTCCAAGAAGTTCTGTCGCTCAAGCTTTTGGGTCTCACTATCTGCCATGATCTTTCTTGGGAAAACCACATTTCCAAGCTGGCCTCCAAAGCCAGTCGCCGACTGGGCATCCTCTGTCGTGCGAAGTCCTTCCTTGGCACACCTGAGCTCCTCACCACATACAAGGCTTTCATCCGCAGCTCAATGGAATACTGTTCCCCCCTCTGGGCTGGTGCTCCTGCCTCACACCTAGCTCGGCTTCACGCTGTTGAAACCAAAGCTTTCAGAATCATTGGAATCTCCTGCGATGAAGCTAACTCCGAGGGCCTTTCACTCACTCACCGCAGGCAGGTTGGTGGTCTTTCTGTCTTCTACCGACTCCTCTCAGGCTTTGCTCTCCCAGCTATCTGTGCTCTGTCCCCCCAATATTCCATCAGGTCGCACAAGATCTGCCTGCAACCCTCTTATGGTTAAACTGCCAAAATTTAGGCTCTCTGCTCACCTTCAATCTTTCATTCCCCTTTTCTCCCGCCTCTGGAACAAACTCCCCCACTCCCTTCAATCCCACTCCTCCCTCCAGGTCTTTAAAACAGCTGTTCACCACCATCTCTTATCTTCCCCCATCCAAAACCTTGATCTTTTCTACCCCCGCTAATTCACCCCAGATACACTTTTTTTTTTCTTTCTTTTTTTGAAATTCCAACTTCTTTCCTGGAAGTCCTTGCAGTGTTCATATGTTTTATACCTCTCCCACCTCCCCCCAAGCCCTCCCCCTCCCACATTTCTCCCGATGTCCCTGCTCTCAAATATTATGTTTGTGTCCTTCTCCCTCTCTCCCCATCTTGTCTACCGCTCCCCTTATTTTTTGTGTTTTATGTGTCGGTTTGACTTTTTGTGTGATTAATGTTCGCTCTTTCACGAGCCTCGATCTTGTATACAAAAAAAACAAACAAAAAAAACAACAACTGCCAAACAGATTTCAGCTGACCTTCACACACAAGGTACGACAGTTTCATTTCTCGCACCATCCATCGCCAACTCAATGAAAGGGGGTTCTACGGTAGGAGACCCAGGAGGACCCCACAGCTGTGAAATCCCGACTGTAGTTTGCCAAAACACACCTGACCAAGCCAAAATTCTTCTGGGAGAACGTCCTGTGGACAGATGAAACCAAATTAGAGCTTTTTTGTAAAGCACCTCATCTCTCTGTTTCCAGAAAACAAAATGAAGCCTTCAAAGAAAAGAACATCTTCCCTACAGTCAAACATGGAGGAGGTACAGTGATGTTTTGGGGTTGCCGTGCTATCTCTGGCACTGGGTGACTTGAATGTGTACATGGCATCATGAAATCAGGAGATTACCAAGGCATTTTGGAGCACAATGTTCAACCTCGTGTCAGAAAGCTGTCTCCATCGAAGGTCATGGGTCTTGCTTGCAGCAGGACAATGACCCCAAACACACTTCAAAAAGCACCCAGGAATGGTTCAAGACAAAACGCTGGACTGTTCTAAAGTGGCCAGCAATGTGTCCAGATCTACATCCCATTGAACACCTGTGGGGAGATCTGAAAACAGAAGTTGGGAGAAGGCACCCCTCAAATCTGGGAGAACTGGAGCAGTTTACACAAGAAGAGTGGGCCAACCTGCCAGTAGAGAGATGTAGGAAGCTCATTCATGGCTACAGGAAGCGTGTGGCTGCAGTTATTTTGTCCAAAGGCTGTGCTACCAAATATTAAGTCTAGGGTGTCAATATTTTTGTCAATGCCATTTCTTTTTATTTTCTGATTTAAAAGGATGTATTAAGTTCTCAATGAAAAACAAAAGTTCTGTAATATTAACAGTGAAATAAAGAACTGTGGAGACTAAATACTTTTGTCAATTTCAACTTATTTTTCGAGAAAATTGTGAGTTATTTGAAAAATGTGCTAGGGGGCCAATATTTTTGGCCACGACTGCATGCTTCCTCACAATTCTATCTTGGAGTTGTATGAACAGTTCCTGGATCTTCATGCTGGAGTTTCTGCTCTGATCTCTGATATGCAACTGTGGGATATTGTGTGTGTATATATTGTTACGGACACGACTTTGATGTTATGGTGGGCCGAGCGGAATGGCCGCCGTGTCCGCACAAGTTACCCGATTATACTCGAACGTTGGCCGAGTCGCGCTACGCTAAATCAATTGAGGAAAAGGACACAACGGCTGGGATTAAAATGACACGACACCAGGGATACGGTTCTCAAGACCTCCGGAGGAGGTTATAATATGGCGGAAGGTTAGATTACAGGAATGAGAGGGACAGCATAGTAAGGTAGGCACTTAATTACGGTCTTATATAGTAGCCCCGACAGACGACAGATAAACAGGACAAAACTGACTCACACGGGGATTGATGGCAAGGAAAGCGGGTAGTCGATGGCTCAAGGTGCACTCTTGGCTCAGGGACAGAATCGACCCGGTCCGGTCCAAAGATGCGGGGAGGTCGCTCAGCGCTCGGAGGTCGCGACTTGTCTTTCCAAGCTGGGGGCGCATCTGACGTCACGTCCGGTCAGTGGCTGCGTATATCCGGCGGGGAGTGACACGCCCTCGGCTCGTTAGCTCCGCCCCAGATGGAATCGGCCCGTTGCTTCTCATTGGGTGCGGGGGTTACCGGCTCCGCCCTTGACGAGGGGCCGACAGGCAGCCCCTTCGTGGTAACCCCATCGGCGCACATGGGTAATGGCGGCTAACCGAGCCGGAGTGAGGACGCACACTCCCCGCGCCACGCCGCGCCGCCCCCCTCTGTTGTTGTAGTTGTTGTTGTAGTTGTTGTAGTTGTTGTTGTTGTTGTTGTTGTTGTTTCATGGGGAAGATGGGAGGAGGTATGGGGAGGTCCTAAACTCACTACTGGTGCCATACAATCACATTCTGGTGCAACGAAGAGTCAGAATTAATGGAAACGAGTCCTTAACTGACATAGACTAAGAATAACTAGCAAGATGTCCGAAAGTTGTCTACGTGAGATGCGGTGGACCTGGGCACGACATTTAATGGGGGGAAGAAGGGGAAGGTCGGTTCTACAGAGTGTTGTTTACAGACAATGGGACTAGGGAATGGGGGATTGGGGATAGTTGGGGAGTATTGGGGAAATAGGGGAATATTTACAAGCGGATATGGAGGCCAAATCCCATATCCGCAACATTGCACCCTTCTCTACCCTCGGGGCGTCCCGACCCGATAAATTTTTACCTATTTTAGTGTGGCACTCAGATGTAGTTCCCTCTACTATTAACTCTACCCTGAGTGCGACAGTTTTACAGATATTCACAAATGAGTAAATATGTCCCCCTGCGACGTTGCACCCTTCTCCTCACAGAAACACACCCACAGGATAACCGAATCGCGGAAAGAATTCGCAAACTAAACACACAGCCGGTAGGGAGCATTATTTACAAGACTACGCTGATATTTACACTACGATCCAGGACCTGTTCTTTGAGGAACACATGCAGATGTTATGCATAGAGAGAGCACGCATGCCAGCATCGATACACCAACCCACGAGTGCTCTGTGGCCTTACGGCCTTTAATAATGTGCAGAGCACCCCTTCCAAGCACCAAAAGCACCACCCCATCACACAGTCAGCACCATCCGGTGCAGTCACCATTGTTCATTAAAATAAAAACAACAACCCCTAACCCTGCAGGTGTCTCTTGCTCTTCGTGTGGTGCACTTGGCCTTCTGGCTTCCTTCAAAAATAAAGAAAGGCGCCAACCGCGTCCATTTCCTATTTGTGGCCATCAGGGGGCCAACTATTAGTGGTTCACCTGTATGGCATAGGTGCCACGTTGACCCATAGGTCCATCCACGGGTGGTGCTTGGCCGCAAAAGAACTGCGGTCCATTGTGGGTGGCCACAAACATTGCGGTCCATATGGTGTATCGATCCAGGCAGCAAGCAGCGAAAGTGCAGGCCCACAACTGCGTAGCCAGCACCTCTCTCTCCTCTCTCTCTGCCCCAAAGCCAGATCCTCAGAGGTGGGAGACAAAAGAAAAGACAAGTGAGTAAGGTGGTAAGGGCGCAAAAGTGCACGCAATGCAAGGTAATGCACTCTGGGGGCACATGGGAACCAGGTGAGACAGGTACGTTCCTATCGTACGCCCCCCCCCCCCCACCAGGTAACCTACATGGCCCCTCCCTTACCCCTTACTGTATCCACAAAACACAACACTACCCATAAACATCTACTTTACAAATCAACAAACGTCCCTACTGTCTTCCCCGTTCCTCCCATAAACCAAATTCGTCTTCTCTCCCTCCTAACCAATCAAATTTGCCATTTTCAACTCTCATCAAAATTTGCCATCTCCAACTGAACATCAAAATTTGCCATTACCAATTCATCATCAGTCCCTCCTAAGGAGGGAGAGATGGAATCACCCCAATGTCTCATCCACGTCGTGATGCGTCTCACCAATCCACAGCAATCTCATTTCCTGCAACAAAACAAAGAAAACACAGGTGTGGAGTCATCATCACCACAGGTAAGTGGCTGCGTATGGTGCGACAGGTTCATCAATCCTAACTATTTCCTAAATGACTTTAACAACTTTACATTACCCGGGGTCTTTCCCTGCCAATCCATTGGCCCTCTTACACTATGGGTTCTAAAAACCAATTCCCATTGTCCAAACTGTGGTGCTTTTCAATTTGTGGTCTCACTCCCCCGATTCATCTCCCGGTGCCCTCGCACAATTTCTGGGCTGTGGCGTGTACCTCTCCCAGCGGGTCTACCCACCTGCACACCTCCACCACTGCAGTTGCCTCCGAGCTTACCTGCTCCTTACCCTAACCTAACTACCTGGGGAAGGCCCTCTGGCGCTCTCCCCACTCGGTGCCCTCTCTGGCACTGGGCTACCCGGGTCCGTCCTCCGGATCCTCGGGCCCCATCCACAACTCTACCGGCTCCCAGAGCCCACCTGCGGCCTCACCTGGCCGACATCCTCACAGTGGTGGAGTGCCCAACCAACTACACACACTAACAGGCTACACGCCCAGCCATTTCCACAACACTAATGCACCCATCCACAATACCATTCTGCAACCGCACCACAAATGCCAATATCCAACCACAATTTACCTATACCCTCTACCTAACACTTACACTACCCGCCCCGGGTACTCGTGAAAGGGGTCCACTCTTCCCCCATTCACACCTTCGCACCATGCACACCACTCCGTACCACTTACTCCAACTCTCTCCACACACCTGTACTTGCACACCTGTGCTCTCACACCTGGTGCCACCTGCACCCTTCTCTCCCCAAGCGCATTCGCGCTGATCCACACACTCACTACTCATACACTGCTCCACACACCTGTCCAGTTGCACACCTGTGCAATCACACCTGTTCCATCACACAGCATCATCTCATCTAACTACTCCCCTCTGAAACTTGCGCTTCCCAGTCGTCCCTTTAAACTATTGCGCTCCCTCGTCATTATCATCCACACTAATCTACCTGCGTCCCCACTACAGGTATCAGTCACTAACTAACTTAACGTCACCTAATGTCATCTTCGCTAGATCCCTACAATATAACCTAACCCACCCGGGCTAGTTTTCACTGCCATACACCCCATAATCTATTGCTCCTCTGCCCCACTATGGGAAGGGTGGCAGGGATGCCCCCCTTACCCACCGGGCCCATCGCTCATCAATCCCCCAGTCCTCTGGCACTAATAAGCCCCCCTTATTCAGAGGTACTGGGTCCCGCCTCGGCATCTAAAGCCGAGGCAATCCACGGGGGCGTCTGCTCGCCGGTGTAAGGTCTTATCCGGTCGGCGTGGACGATCCGAGGGAGGGCTCGTGGCCCCATTTTGATCTTAATGACCACGTCACAGATTTGCGACAGGACGACTCCTGGGCCTTGCCAGGGGGAGGTGAGCTTTGGGCACCTTCCCTTCCGCCTCCGGGGATTAAAGAACCAAATCTTCATCCCCGGAGCGTATTGACTCCCCTGGCTCCAGTCGTCGTACCTGCGCTTCATCTTTTCCCCCGCCAGATGGAGTTGGCGGCGGGCGAAGGCATGGACTAGCTCCATGCCTTCCTCTAGGTGACGTGCGTACCCCTCCCTCGGCGGGTTAACCACTGTGTCTGGCACGGGACCGCATAGCAAGTCGGCGGGAGCCCGTAACTCCCGCCCATACATAAGCAATGCTGGACTGCATGCGGTGGCCCCGTGCTGGCTGGTTCGGTAGGCCATAAGCAAATAAGGGAGATGTTCATCCCAGTCATCCTGACGGGTGGCGGTGAACAGTGCCAGTTGTTGTATCAATGTTCTGTTGAACCGTTCCACCATCCCGTCAGATTGGGGCCGCAAGGGCGTGGTTCTTGTTTTCTGAATTGACAGGAGACTGCACACATCTTTTAGCAATTTGCTCTCAAAATTTCGTCCCTGGTCGGTGTGCAACTCCTGTGGAATCCCATGCCGGCACACAAATCCTTCCACGAAGGCCTGCGCTACCACCCCTGCTTCTTGGTTGGGGAGGGCGTAGGCCTCCGGCCACTTGGTGAAGTAGTCCATCACAACGAGGATGTACTTATTACCTAGGCGGGTGCGGGGTAGTGGGCCTAGGATATCCATGGCCACCCGCTCTAGGGGGGCCCCCACCTGGTGTAATTGAAGGGGGGCCCTCATCCTCCGTGCTGGTCCCTTTTTGGCAGTACAGGCGTCGCATCTCCGACACCAGTCCTGTATGTCGCGCCCCATATTCACCCAATAGAACCTCCGGCGGACCCGAGATATTGTCTTTGTCCTGCCCAAATGGCCGCCGAAGCGGGTACCATGCACCTGTTGCAATATGACGTTCTTGAATTTGTCAGGGACTATCACCAGCCAGGAAGTTCTATCAGAGGGAACCTCCACCCACTTGCGATACAAGATGTTATCCTTCAATTCCAGGGTCTGCCACTGAGCCCAATATGCCTTTGTTTGTGCCCCGAGGGGGGTGACCTCTTCCCCCTTTGGTCTTTGCCCCAATTTGACCCAATTGAATACTGGCCCCAGGACAGGATCCTCCTGCTGGGCCGTGCTCCATGCCAAAGTTCCGAATTCCTCATCTGCGGTTAGTGGCAAAATTGGCCCTCTCACCCGGGTTGCCCGGACAACGAGGGTCGGGTCCGAATCGCCCAATTGTTCCCTCTCCTCGTGTCTCGCACAAAATTTGCAGTTTTCCCCCAGACAAGGACGCCGAGAGAGTGCGTCCGCATTACCATGGGCCTTCCCGGCCCTATGGGCCACATCAAAATCGTACTGCTGCAACTTTTCCAACCACCTTGCAATTTGGCCCTCTGGTTCCTTGAACCGAAGGAGCCATTGCAAGGAGGAATGGTCAGTTCTAACCAAAAATTTCCGCCCGTACAAGTACGGGTGGAAATGGTTCATGGCAGCCAGCATAGCCAATAACTCTTTGCGAGTGACGCAATAATTTCTCTCGGGCCTACTTAAGGCCCGACTATAATAACCAATCACTCTCTCCACGCCCTCCTGTGTCTGAGACAAAACTGCGCCCAATCCTTCCTGGCTCGCATCCGTGTCCAGGGTAAATGCCCCGTTGCTAGTGGGGTACGCTAGAAGGGGTGCGGATGTCAGACACCCCTTCAATTTTTGGAAGGCCTCGTGGCACTCCCGTGTCCAATTAAATCGCGTCCCCTTCTCCGTAAGCCGGTGGAGGGGACGGGCCAACTCCGCAAATTTCGCCACAAAGCGCCGGTAGTAGGAGCAGAGTCCCAAAAATCCCCGCACCTCTTTGATGGTACGTGGTGCGGGCCACTCCTCTACCGCTTTAATTTTGTCTGGGTCCGTTTTTACCCCCTCCCGGCCGATCACGTGACCTAGATAGGCCACCTCTCTTGCAAACAAAGTGCACTTACTCGGGTTCAGCTTCAACCCTGCCTGTCTGAGGCACCCGAACACCTGGTCCAAATTAGCTACTGCCTGGGGGAACGTTTGGGCATGTACCAGGACGTCATCCAGGTACACCAGGCATGATTGCCATGGCATGCCGCCTAGTACATGCTCCATCAATCTTTCAAAGGTGGCGGGGGCGTTACACAAACCAAACGGCATCACAGTAAACTGATACAGTCCCTTACCTGTGGAAAATGCCGTTTTCTCCTTCCCTGCCCTATCCATCTCCACCTGCCAATACCCACTCTTGAGGTCCAAAGTTGTGAACCAATTTGAGCCCGCAACGGCATCGAGGGTGTCATCAATCCTTGGCAGGGGATATGAGTCCTTGAGTGTCACGTTGTTTAGCTGGCGATAGTCCACGCAGAACCGCGTGGTCCCATCCTTCTTTTTGACCAGCACAACAGGTGACATCCAAGGACTTCCCGAGGGCTCGATCACACCTGCGTCGAGCATTTTTTCAACCTGCTCGTCAGCTTCCGCCCTCTTGCTCCAAGGGAGCCGTCGGGCGGCCTGACGAATAGGCCGGGCCTCACCGGTGTGGATCTGATGTTTCACCAGGCCCGTACGTCCAATATCCTCGGTGGACAGGGAGAAGAGGTCCAAATGGGACCCAACCAGTTTGTGTAAGGCCTCCCTCTGGGTACCTCCCAACTCTACGCTACTACGATTTACCATCTCGCAAATGGGATCGGGCCAATTCCTACTTCTTATTGAAGGCTCCCCCCGGGGTCGGCTCGGCTGGACGTTCTCGCCCCTCACTGTCGCGACTTCCTCAACTGGGGTGCAGCCAGCTACCCTCGTGCCCCTTACTATAGTGCGTGGTTCTGTACTCATATTTATTACTCGGACGGCCACTACCGGTCCGTCCGTTTTTACAAGGGTGCGGCCCACGATTAAACCCGGTATGGACTGCGCTGCCACCGGTTCGACCAGGCCGCAGGACTCCTGCCACGTTGGGCGAGCTGCCCACCGGGCCGGCACTATCGCCTCGGCCCTTGGGGGGATGGTCACGGCCTCGGAAGCCTCCAGCTCCGCTCTCTCGGCCGTGCTCACTCCCCCTAACGGCAGCTCTTCTACTCCCACCTGCAGGATCCCCCGGCACAAGTCGATTTTACAGCCGCTAGCAGTCAACAGGTCCAACCCTATTAAACATGGGTCGCACACCTCCGCCACCCAAACATCTATCTCCCTCCTTACCGACCCTAACTTGAGGGTCACAGAACCACGCCCTATGATCGGGGCCGTTACCCCGGTAGCAAGCTGCAAACTATAATTTTGCAGGCGCTGGATCTTATCCCAGCCACCTGCGCTCGAATCAAGGACCACAGGGCTGATGATCGTGGCGCTAGCTCCTGTGTCCACTACGGCGTCTACCCCCACGCCGGCAATTTTGCATCTAATTGTCAGGCTACCGGTTCCAATTTGGCCACAATAAATGACCTGTCGCGTCAATGAGGGCTCTCCTCCATCCTCTGCTGCCGAACACCGCCCTACGTGCCCGACACCTTCTAGTTTCCCGGGGTCTGGCGGGGGGTGTCTGGGGTCGGCTAACCCGCTCACCCCTGGGCGGAGTTGAGGACCTCAACCGCCGGGGATCATCCCGGCGCGCGACTCGACAGTGCCGCGCCAGGTGACCCAGACGGTTGCAGGTATAGCACCTCACCTGATAAGGTGCTTGCCTCCGGAATTCCAAATTTCCCCCCCTGTAGGTCCGAATTGGATTACCCGCTCGTGGTCCACCGCGGGCCACCTCCGGGGCCGCCTGCCATGGTCCAGGTCCCGCCAGGCGCTGGTCCACCAGCCTCCGGACCATGCCCGCCAGGTCAGGACCCACGTCGGGGGCGGGCCCCCTAAGGGGTCCGCCCTCCATCGGGGGTCCCACCTGGCGGACCGCCATTGCGAGACGCTCGCCCCCCCGGGCCAGGGGCCTCGCTGCTTCCCAACGGGCCGCAGCGTCAGCCGCCTGGCTCAGAGTCTGCGGGCGCCACATGGCGAGCTGTTGCCGGAGCTCAATACCCGGGAGGGCCTGGATAAAATGATCCAGCGCCAGGCTTTCCCGGGAATCCACTGCCATGCTAGCATGTGCGATCCCCACTGCGCGGCGAATGTCGTGGGCAAGTTCCCCGATGGCTTCCTGGGGCTTGCGCTTTAACTTTAACAAGCTTTAACAAGCTTTAACAAGCTCGCTCTGCTGTTCTATGCCGAATCGATTAATTAGGGCGTCGCGGAGGGCTGGCAGGGTGAGAGCACCCGCTGGTAATGCCGTCAGCACCTCCGCCGCCGCGCCGCGCAATGCGGCCACCAGGTGTACTCCACCTTCGTCCTCACCCCAACCGTTGCCCTTACACACACAGTCGAACTGCGCCAGGTACGCGCGTAGATCACTCTTGCCGTCATACGGCGCGAGTGGGACCTTGTGGGACCACCTCGTATGCGAGTCGTTGCCCGCCTGCCGGACCCCGTGCGTCGCCCCTTGCGGGGTCAGCGCGGGGCCGAACCGGCCGGGCCCCCACAGTACATTACCCCCAAGGGGCTCTCGTGCCTCCCCGGTCCCTCCAACAACTACCCCTGTTGGTGTCGATGCATGGGTCACACCTCCACAACCCGCTACCCATTCCATACCACCACAACCTTGCTCACCCACACCTCGCACCTCTCGTTCCATACCCTCCGGACCAGCCATACACCTCACTCGTGGCCTCTCACGAACATCCGGGTCTATCACGACCCCCAAGCTTATTAAATCACCTGGCGCATCATACGCACGACCATATTGGTCACCACTTACACCGGGTCCTCTTTCTCTTCGCTTCTCCTCCATCACCTGCGAATCCCTCATCCGGTTAATGAGCACATCATCACGATCCGAACACAGACTTTGGACCAATTCTTTTACTTCCTCCTTTATCTCTTTCTTATCCTCTCTCCGTCGCTTCTTAATTTCGCTCACCCCTTCTTCCACTTCTTCTAATTTCTGCTTCACCTCCTTCATCTCTTCGTGCGCCCCTTTAAGTTCTTCCTCTAACTCCACTTTATTTTTTTCTATGTGCTCCCGCACCTCCCGCTCTTTAACCTCCATCACCTCTACCACTTTGTCCATTTTCCTCGTCAGGTCCTCATGTACCGTCTGACACTCTTTTTTAATTACCCCTACGTCCTTTTTCATCTCCTTCTGTGTCGATTTTAAACCCTCTATTACCGCTGTGTTCTTCTTTACCTGGTCCCCCAACTCCTTTTGTCCCACTGTCAGTTGTTCTACTCCCAGCGTCAACTCCTCTATACCCCCTTGCAATTTTACAGTCCCCTTTCTCACCTCCTTCTCCATGCGCTCCTTACAGTGCCTCACCTCCTCGCGCACTCCTCCGACCTCCTCACTCACACCTCTTCTGATCTCTTCTCCCATCACTTGCATCTCCTGCCCAGATGCCACCCTCATCTGCTCCATTTCCTCCCTGTGAGCATCCAGTTTGGTTTCTACCCCCATTCTGACCCCCTCTATCTGCTGCCCCATTTGTTTAACTTCCCTTTCCGCTTGGTCCCTCATGTCCCTCAATTTGCCTTCCATCCTGTTTTCTCACCCCTCTAACCCCTTTTGCATCCCTTCCATTTGATTCTCTTGAGCGGCCATTCTGTTTTCTACCCCCATTAACCCATTTCTCACCTCTTTTATCCCGTTGTCTAACCCCTCAAAATTATTGTCTAACTTCCCAAATTTCTTGTCTAACTCCTCAAAATTATTGTCTAACTTCCCAAATTTCTTGTCTAACTCCTCAAAATTATTGTCTAACTTCCCAAATTTCTTGTCTAACCCCTCACCAGTACCCCTCGCTTCGTCCCTCATGTCCCTCAATTTGCCTTCCAATCGCTCACCCCGAGCATCCATCCGGTTCCCCAACCGCTCACTATCAGCCCTCATTCCCACAATTTGGTCTCCCATTCGTTCCATAAGGGCCCTCATTTGCAACATAAAAAGGTTCGAATCCACCAGGGGCGCTGCCACGGTCGCGGGCGCGGTCGCCGTGACCAGCGAGGCGCCATTTTGTGCGTCTGCTCTCTCGCTGCTTCGCTCTCCTCACGTCCCTCAATTTGGTCCTGGACCGACCCTGCCTCACTCTCCTCTACCGGAACCCAGCCGACTTGGTCTGCCATAGCGCGACTTTCAAAATTCGGGTTTTTATTTTCGTAAAACAAAATCAAATTTCGCCGTTATAATTTCGAGCGTGGGAAACGCGCTCCGGATCGAATTCTACTTCCCAACACCAAAATGTTACCCTAATGGTACAATTGGTGTTCCAAAATTTGGGCCTAATAAATTTAGTCCCAGGTCCGAATTCCACTCCTCGACACCAAATGTTACAGACGCGGTTGTGATGTTATGGTGGGCCGAGCGGAATGGCCGCCGTGTCCGCACAAGTTACCCGATTATACTCGAACGTTGGCCGAGTCGCGCTACGCTAAATCAATTGAGGAAAAGGACACAACGGCTGGGATTAAAATGACACGACACCAGGGATACGGTTCTCAAGACCTCCGGAGGAGGTTATAATATGGCGGAAGGTTAGATTACAGGAATGAGAGGGACAGCATAGTAAGGTAGGCACTTAATTACGGTCTTATATAGTAGCCCCGACAGACGACAGATAAACAGGACAAAACTGACTCACACGGGGATTGATGGCAAGGAAAGCGGGTAGTCGATGGCTCAAGGGATTCCCAAATTTCTTGTCTAACTCCTCAAAATTATTGTCTAACTTCCCAAATTTCTTGTCTAACCCCTCACCAGTACCCCTCGCTTCGTCCCTCATGTCCCTCAATTTGCCTTCCAATCGCTCACCCCGAGCATCGCTCACCCCGAGCTCTTGGCTCAGGGACAGAATCGACCCGGTCCGGTCCAAAGATGCGGGGAGGTCGCTCAGCGCTCGGAGGTCGCGACTTGTCTTTCCAAGCTGGGGGCGCATCTGACGTCACGTCCGGTCAGTGGCTGCGTATATCCGGCGGGGAGTGACACGCCCTCGGCTCGTTAGCTCCGCCCCAGATGGAATCGGCTCGTTGCTTCTCATTGGGTGCGGGGGTTACCGGCTCCGCCCTTGACGAGGGGCCGACAGGCAGCCCCTTCGTGGTAACCCCGTCGGCGCACATGGGTAATGGCGGCTAACCGAGCCGGAGTGAGGACGCACACTCCCCGCGCCGCGCCGCGCCGCCCCCCTCTGTTGTTGTAGTTGTTGTTGTAGTTGTTGTAGTTGTTGTTGTTGTTGTTGTTGTTTCATGGGGAAGATGGGAGGAGGTATGGGAAGGTCCTAAACTCACTACTGGTGCCATACAATCACATTCTGGTGCAACGAAGAGTCAGAATTAATGGAAACGAGTCCTTAACTGACATAGACTAAGAATAACTAGCAAGATGTCCGAAAGTTGTCTACGTGAGATGCGGTGGACCTGGGCACGACATTTAATGGGGGGAAGAAGGGGAAGGTCGGTTCTACAGAGTGTTGTTTACAGACAATGGGACTAGGGAATGGGGGATTGGGGATAGTTGGGGAGTATTGGGGAAATAGGGGAATATTTACAAGCGGATATGGAGGCCAAATCCCATATCCGCAACAATATATATAGATACAGACTTTTTTTTTTTTTTTTTTTTTTTTTTTTTTTTTTTTTTTTTTTTTTTTTTTTTTTTTTTTTTTTTTTTTTTTTTTTTTTTTTTTTTTTTTTTTTTTTTTTTTGTATACAATATCGAGGCTCGTGAAAGAGCGAACATTAATCACATGAACACACAGAAAGACAAACCGACACATAAAACATATAACATAGGGAGCGGTAGACAAGATGGGGAGAGAGGGGGAGAGAGGGGGAAGGACACAAACACAACATTTGAGAGCAGGGACCGAGAGACATGGAGACATCGAGAGATCTGAGAGAGGGCGAGGGCTTTGGGGGGGGGGCGTGGGAAGGGGGCAGTGGGAGAGGTATAAAACATATGGACACTGCCAGGACTTCCAGGAAAGAAGTTGGAATTTCAAACAAGGTGGATCTGGGGTGAATCAGCGGGGGCAGAAAAGATCAAGGTTTTGGATGGGGGAAGATAAGAGATGGTGGTGAACAGCTGTTTTAAAGACCTGGAGGGAGGAGTGGGATTGAGGGGAGTGAGGGAGTTTGTTCCAGAGGCGGGAGAAAAGAGGAATGAAAGAGTGAAGGTGAGCGGAGAGCCGAGATTTCGGCAGTTTAACCATCAGAGGGTTGCTGGCAGATCTTGTGCGACCTGTAGGAATATTTGGGGGACAGAGCACAGAGAGAGCTGGGGGTGCAAGGCCGGAGAGGAGTCGGTAGAAGACAGAAAGACCACCTACCTGCCTGCGGTGAGTGAGTGAAAGGCCCTCAGAGATAGCTTCATCGCGGGAGATTCCAATAATTCTGAAAGCTTTGGTTTCAACAGCGTGAAGCCGAGCTAGGTGTGAGGCAGGAGCACCGGCCCATAGGGGAGAACAGTATTCCATTGAGCTGCGGATGAAAGCCTTGTATGTGGTGAGGAGCTCAGGTGTGCCGAGGAAGGACTTCGCACGACGGAGGATGCCCAGTCGGCGACTGGCTTTGGAGGCCAGCTTGGAAATGTGGTTTTCCCAAGAAAGATCATGGCAGATAGTGAGACCCAAAATCTTGAGCGACAGAACTTCTTGGAGAGGATTGTTGAGAAAGTAGATGGGAGGGTTGTCCAGTCGATCTTTTCGGAGAGACATAGTAAGAGTGTGAGATTTGTCAGGATTGAAAGACATGTTCCACTTGTTTGACCAGTCTGTGATTTTGTCCAGGTCTTCAGAGAGTGAGGAGGCAGCAGACTGTCGATCTGAGGGAAGAGGAATGGAGCGGCAGAGAGTGGAGTCATCAGCAAAGAGATAGAGAGGATTTTCGAGAGAGTCAGAGAGATCATTGATGAAGACCAGAAAAAGCACGGGGCCCAGAACACTGCCTTGGGGAACTCCAGCCTGAACAGGAAGAGGAGATGAGAGAAACCCATTCAGGGCCACACGTTGACGACGACTAGAGAGGAAGTCCGCCAGCCATGCGTGGAGATTTCCATGGATACCAAAGGAGGAGAGTTTGGTGAGCAGAGCGGGGTGCCAGACCGTGTCGAAGGCACGTGATATGTCGAGGGAGACAGCTCTAATTTCCTGTTTGGCATTGAGGACCTCCATCCATTGTTGAGACAGCAGAAGCAGCATGTCCAGAGTAGAGTGACCTGGTCTGAAACCAAATTGATGATCAGAGATCAAGCCATTGGAGAAGAGGAAAGATTTCATATCAGAAGCAATGATGGATTCCATGACTTTGCTGATAATTGGGAGAAGGCTGATTGGTCTGTAGTTGCTAGGATCTGTTTTTGCACCTTTTTTGTGCAAAGCGGTGATGTTGGCTGATTTCCAAGCAGATGGCAGTTGACCTTGAGCAAAAGAGAGGGTGAAGAGAACAGAGAGAGGGTGAGATAGAGCAGCAGAGCAGGATTTTAGGACCCGTGGGCTGATGCCGTCGGGTCCAGTTGCAGAATCAGAGTCGAGGGTTGACAGAAACTTTTCCACCTTGTCAGGAGGAAAGGACACGGAGTCCAGGAGCAGCAGGGTACGACTGGGTATGGTGGGTACAGAGAGGGATGGGTTTGGGACACAAGATTTAGAGGCAAACACAGAGTTGAGGCATTCAGCTTTTTCACGTGCGGAGTCAGCTGTGTAGCCGTTTGAGGTAAGGGAGGGGATGGAGGGGGAACAAACACCAGAAACGGATTTGACCAGACGCCACCAGGATTTGGAAGAGGGAGACAGATAAGAGAGTCCGGTCTTGAGAACGGAGAGATATTGTTTCCTGGCTCTCCTGAGGGTGGACACACACTTGTTTCGGGCTTTGTGAAAGGAAATGAGATTTCCTTCCGTTGGATTTGCTTTCCAGGAGACGAAGGCAAGTTGTTTCTGGGCAACAGCCTCACCACAAGATTCCGTGTACCATGGACGGGAGGAAGGGTATGACAACTGAAGACGAGATGGGATAAATCTGTGCATGAGAGAGAGCAATTTACTTTGGAAGAATTCCCAGGATGAGTTGATGTCAGAGGTGGTAGAGATGGGAGACCAGTCCAGATGATTGATGGCTGCTTGAAGACCGTGCCAGTTGGCCTGAGTGAAATGCCAGACTCGTCGACGCTGAGCAGGCTCCCTGAGGATGGTCAGAGAGATGTCCACTTTAACAAGGACATGATCAGATGATCCGATCGGAGCAGAAGAAGAGCAGCAGACATTTTCAGGGAAGTTAGTCATAACCAAGTCCAGAAGAGAAGATGTTCCGTTGACTGAGATCCGAGTCGGGAAATTGACAGATTGTGTCAGTCCCAGTGAGTCGCAGAAGTCCTTTGCTGAGGAGCCATGGCTGGTGAGAGAGGTACCCACACCCAGCCAACTGGCATGATGACAGTTGAAATCACCACATATGAGGAAGAGAGAGTTGGGATGAGTAGATAGAAGTTGGTCCATATCATCAGACAGCGAGATGTAGATGGAGTCATCACTGTTTGGTGGACGGTACAACACACATATGAACAAGAGGTGGGAGCGAAGGGGAAGCCGGAGCCAGAGGTATTCCTGGGGGTGAGGAGGAGAGAGTGCAGTGCAGGGCGAGTGAGGAAGAGAGTTTTTGATAAAGATAGCAACCCCGCCTCCAGGACGAGGCTCAGGTCTATCATACCGGAGGAGGGAGTAGCCCGGGAGAGATACTATGGAATCAGAGACATCATAAAGGAGGAAAGTTTCTGTTAAGCAGATTACGTCTGGTTTGACAGAAGCAACCTGTATGGAGAGATCAGTTAAGTTTGAACGAAGGCCCCGGATGTTTGAGGTCCATACCGTTAATGAAGAGGAAGGGGGAGCATCAGATACAGAACAGGGGGGAGGAGGGGTAGGGTAAGATGTGGAAGAGGTGGAAGAGGTAGGGAGAGCTGTTGAAGGTGTGTCAGAGATTTCAGAATAGCTCGGAGAAAGGGAAGGATGGGGCGGACAAAAGGTTTGATGGTGATTGGGTGAGCCACAATGAGGTGTTATTTGAGGAGGGGGAAGAGCGAGGCAGAAGGTTGGGGGAGATGGAGGTGAGAGTTTGAAGGGGGAAGAAGCGGGGAGGACGCTTTGAGGAGGGGGAGTCAGCGGGGGGAAATTGAGAAGCAATGAGGGTGGGGAGATTTGAAGGGGAGGGGTGAGGGGGGAGTTTGGGAGGGAAGGGACAAGGGGAGGGATTTGAAAGGCATGGGATATGGGGGAGATTTGGAGGGGAGGGGTGAGGCAGGAGTCTAGGAGGGGAGGGGCGAGGGGGCGTCTTGGCGGGGAGGGGTGAGGGAGTAGTTTAGGAGGGAGGGGGCAAGGGGGGAGATTTGAAAGGGATGGGTGATGGGGAAGATTTGGAGGGGAGGGGTGATGGGGAAGATTTGGAGGGGAGGGGTTATGGGGAAGATTTGGAGGGGAGGGGTGAGATTGGATTTTTGAAAGTGTACGATTTATGGGAAACGAACATTTATTGCAAAATGAGTTTCTTGTGACCTTCGAGTTAAAAATACGTTTAAGGACGCTGGATGGAGGATGGAGTGCAGGAGAGTTTAGGGAATGTAGAACAAAGGCACTATAGGAGATGGATATTTTTTTGGGGATGAATTGATTTGGTGAGCAAGTCGAAAGCAGCCTTTTAAAGAAGAAGAAGAAAAAGGTGTTATAAAATATGACGGAATACATAACTTGAGGGGAAAGTGTAAACATTGAAGGTTAATGAGTGAAAAACTATCTGGGGAAATGGGGGAGAAACACGTGGTCGAAGAACGAACGAACGAATAAGAATGAATAAACGAATGAGAACAGAGAAGGAAATTTTTTTTTTTTTTTTTTGAGTTGAGATTTACACAAGGAAGTAGGCTATGGGTGAAAAGACTGGGAATACAGAGAACGAAAGTTATTGGATCACAAACGACGGACCACTGAGAGAAAAACAAAGCCTCAAGGTTGTACAGTGCACACTGTACAAGGCCTTGCTCGCGACACGGCAAACAGACGATCAATTTATGAAAGATAAACACCGAGAAACAACCAAAGTTGCACACAATAACTTCACACACCGAAAGATAAATACAGTTTCGACAAAATACAATTGTGAACAGACTTAACTTCGAAAAACGTGGAGACCGTGTGGAGCTTCGAAAATCCCTGCCGCCGTCTCCAAGATCTCGCGAGATCTCCTTGGCATTTAATATGGAATCGAGACTTGGCATTTAATATGGAATATTTTTTTTGTGGGGGTGAACTTACTTTTCAAGATGTCTTAGAACCAAAAGTTCATTGTAATTATGTTGAAATTATTCTAGATTTTGTTAATGTGACCTTTAAAAGAAACAAAAACCACATTTGACATTTAGAAACAAATAAATTGATCCTTGAAAGTGATGTAAACTGATATCGAACTCAATTCATGGACAGTACTGCGTTAAACTTCTGTACGTTTTCCAGAAGTATCTCTTTATTTTGCACATTAGCCAAATTTTTTTTTAACAAAAACAAAAGTTAAATAAATTATGACTGGGATTACGGACAGTAAAATTACAGTTCAGTACTTCGTGTAACCCCCACGAGCATTCAGGAGAGCACGTACACGTTGAGGCATGCTGTTCACGAGATTTGCCAAGGTTTGGACAGGAATCGCTTGCCATGCAGTGACAATAGCCTGCTGCAATTCACGCACAGAGGTCGGCTGCTGTTCCAAGTGGTCGATTTGACACATTAATTCTGCCCACAAGTTCTCTATCGGATTCATATCCGGGGACATGGCAGGCCACTCCATATGCTCTACACCATGGTCAGCAAGAAAGTGTTGGATCATGCGAGCATGATGAGGCCGTGCATTGTCATCTTGGAAGACAAAGTTTCCTCGAAAGGCTGCACGAGCAAATGGAAGCAATCTTTCTTTCAGAATGGCCCTGTACTTGAACTGGTTCAGGTTTCCATTCAGAACAACCAGGTCAGTTTTGCCCCCTGCATGAAAAGCAGCCCAAACAGTCACCCCACCACCTCCAGCTTGCACTCTTGGCACTATACAATCTTTGTTGTCGGCTTCATGCACTTGTCTGCACACTCGGACACAGCCATCTTGACGATAGACCATAAATCTAGACACGTCACTGAAGATCACGTGATTCCAGTGTCCTGGCTGCCATTGACGGTGCTCTCTGGCCCACTGCAATCGGCGCTGGTGGTGTTGTCTGGTCAGGCGTGGCTTTCTCAGGGGACGCCTGGCACGATAGCCTGCTTGAACCAGTCGTTGGTTGACTAGCCTTCTGGATACAGGCACATTTGTCAGTTGCTGCCACTCAGCCCTAAGCTGATTAGCTGACTTGGTATGGCCATTGCGGACTAACCGGTGCAGCTGGCGATCATCCCTCCTTGTGGTTCTGCGGGGACGTCCTGGCCTCGGTATTGATTGGAGTAGGGACACCCCTCTGAGCATTTCGTTTCAGGATCTTTGACACCTGACCTTGAGTGATGCCATACTGCCGAGCAATAGTACGCTGTTTCATGCCGTAATTTCGTAAAGCCACCACTCCATGACAAACAGCATTGTCGAGTTGACGGACCATCTCCAGAGTAAGCAGCAATAACTTTTGGAGACGGGCAGCAGTTGTTTTCCACTAATACAGAATGCAACAACCCTTGTATACCCGACTGTGAAGCCAATCATCAAATGCACCTGTCCGTACATTTTGCCATGCCACCTGTGATATAATCCTGTTGTTGACTTCTTGCTGCGACAGACAATCAGTGACATGGTTCTTTTAACAAATAAATCACCAAAGTGTAAAAGAAACTCACTAGATTGATATACTGAGTTAAGAAAGTAAACCCAAGTTAATTAAAAAAAAAAATTCCATATTAAATGCCAAGTCTGTATATATATATATATATATATATATATATATATATATATATATATATATATATATATATATATATATATATATATATATACATATATATATATATATATATATATATATGAAAGATGTGTTTGTGTGTGTTCTTTCCAAATCATGTCCAATTAATTGAATTGGCCACAGGTAGACTCGATTGTCGAGACATCTCAAGGCTGATCAAAGGAAATTGGATGCACCTGAGTTCAATTTGGAGTGTCATAACAAAGCCGTTGAATACCCATTGATTCAAGATTTTTCAGCCTTTCATTTTTAATTATTTTGTAAAAAAGAAAAAACAAAATTTCACTTTGACATGATAGGGTATTTAATGTCGATCAGTGACAAAAAAAAATCTCAATTTAATCCATTTTTAATTCAGGCTGGAGCATAACAAAATGTGAAAAAGTCAAGGGCTGTGAATACTTTCTGAAGGCACTATAGCGGGGGAGGAACATGTCATAAAACACAAGAATCGTGCACTTTGTGACACCTTTTTGAAATTTGGCATGATGATAGGGCAGGTCATGAAATTTTCAAAAACCACTGGCTACAAGTTGGCACACCCCTCTGATGGCCGGTAGCTGCAAAATTCAAAATGGTCGCCAATAGGTACGAAACGGACAATATCTCAGCTTCTACTGATCATATATCTAAGTGTAATACCACTTTTTCCATGTTTTCGAGTACAGATAATCCATTTTTAAAGATTATTTTAGGATTTGAGATCAATTTAAAGGTTACAGAGGAAATATCAATAATAATCTGAACTGCCTCTCACCTCCAGGAGGGGGTGTGCCAACTTGAAGCCAGTGGTTTTTGAAAATCTCATGACCTGCCCTATCATGCTCATGATCGCCTGAAAGGTCTTATCAAGGAGTTCCATCAACTGGGTCTTGCAGTTTCCTATAACCGCATTATGGATGTTAGGAGAAGATTTGCACAGGCAGTGTCAAAGAGGTTCAAAGATGAGGGTGTTGTTGTACCTACAAACTGCAAACGTGACATTTTCTCAACAGCGACTATCGACAATATTGATGTCTCTGGAAGGACTGATATGCATGGTACATCCATCACACAGATTTTTTGCAGCTACCGGCCACCGGCCACCAGATGGGTGCGCCAACTTGTAGCCAGTGGTTTTTGAAAATCCCGTGCCCGGCCCAAACATCGTACCAAATTTCAAAAAGGTGTCACAAAGTGCACGATTCCGACATGTTCCTCCCCCGCTAACTACAGACTTGGCATTTAATATGGAATATTTTTTTTGTGGGGGTGAACTTACTTTTCAAGATGTCTTAGAACCAAAAGTTCATTGGAATTCTGTTGAAATTATTCTAGATTTTGTTAATGTGACCTTTAAAAGAAACAAAAACCACATTTGACATTTCAAAACAAATAAATTGATCCTTGAAAGTGATGTAAACTGATATTGAACTCAATTCATGGACAGTACTGTGTTAAACTTCTGTACGTTTTCCAGAAGTATCTCTTTATTTTGCACATTAGCCAAAAAATTTTTTAACAAAAACAAAAGTTCAATTACGACTGGGATTACGGACAGTAAAATTACAGTTCAGTACTTCGTGTGACCCCCACGAGCATTCAGGAGAGCACGTACACGTTGAGGCATGCTGTTCACGAGATTTGCCAAGGTTTGGACAGGAATCGCTTGCCATGCAGTGACAATAGCCTGCTGCAATTCACGCACAGAGGTCGGCTGCTGGTCCAAGTGGTCGATTTGATGCGTTAATTCTGCCCACAAGTTCTCTATCGGATTCATATCCGGGGACATGGTAGGCCACTCCATATGCTTTGCACCACGGTCAGCAAGAAAGTGTTGGATCATGCGAGCACGATGAGGCCGTGCATTGTCATCTTGGAAGACAAAGTTTCCTCGAAAGGATGCACGAGCAAATGGAAGCAATGTTTCTTCCAGAATGGCCCTGTACTTGAACTGGTTCAGGTTTCCAATCAGAACAACCAGGTCAGTTTTGCCCCCTGCATGAAAAGCAGCCCAAACGGTCACCCCACCACCTCCAGCTTGGACTCTTGGCACTATACAATCTTTGTTGTAGGCTTCATGCACTTGTCTGCGCACTCGGACGTGGCCATCTTGACGATAGACCAGAAATATAGACTCGTCACTGAAGATCACGTGATTCCAGTGTCCTGGCTGCCATTGACGGTGCTCTCTGGCCCACTGCAATCGGTGCTGGCGGTGTTGTCTGGTCAGGCGTGGCTTTCTCAGAGGACGCCTGGCGCGATAGCCTGCTTGAACCAGTCGTTGGTTGACTAGCCTTCTGGATAAAGGCACATTTGTCAGTTGCTGCCACTCAGCCCTAAGCCGATTAGCTGACTTGGTACGGCCATTGCGGACTAACCGGTACTTGGCGATCATCCCTCCTTGTGGTTCTGCGGGGACGTCCTGGCCTCGGTATTGGAGTAGGGACACCCCTCTGAGCATTTCGTTTCAGGATCTTTGACACCTGACCTTGAGTGATGCCATACTGCCGAGCAATAGCATGCTGTTTCATGCCGTAATTTCGTAAAGCCACCGCTCCATGACAAACAGCATTGTCGAGTTGACGGACCATCTCCAGAGGAAGCGGCAATAACTTTTGGAGACGTGCAGCAGTTGTTTTCCACTAATACAGAACGCAACAACCCTTGTATACCCGACTGTGAAGCCAATCATCAAATGCACCTGTCCGTACATTTTGCCACGCCACCTGTGATATAATCCTGTTGTTGACTTCTTGCTGCGACAGACAATCAGTGACATGGTTCTTTTAACAAATAAATCACCAAAGTGTAAAATAAACTCACCAGATTGATATACTGAGTTAAGAAAGTAAACCCAAGTCAAGAAAAAAAAAATATTCCATATTAAATGCCAAGTCTGTGTATATATATATACACAAAGAATTAAGTTAAGCACCCCCCCCGTTTTTTTACAACCTCGCACATTACAAGTTTGTTGTCGTCAAAACAGTGTAATATACCCATGATATTGCTATATTTTCTGGAGAAGTGATATTATGGTCACATAAAAACATAACAATCATGCCGTTTTCAATATTTTATTCTGAATAATTTAAGGTGAAATTTTTTGGGAATTTTAGGCATATTTTCACCTCAATTTAAGTATGGAGCTATAGGTCCATCACGGACAGTGTGGATGACGTTTATGTTTTCTAACGTACAGTCATTGTTCTGAGAAGACCTCTAGCGATCTTTGCGTCAATAACGTGTGTAGGACCCACGTGATCGGATCACTGACTCAACCCTACGTCTCATAGACCCTGTAAGCCGTCGTATGCGTTGCTGTGGCAGGTTGTTCCATTCCCGATGTAATGCACGTTCCAATTCATCCAGATTGGCTATTGGAGGGACCATCTTCGCAATTTGTCGTCCCAACATGTCCCAAACGTGCTCGAGGGGGTTCAACCTGCCACAGCAACGCATACGACGGCTTACAGGGTCTATGAGACGTAGGGTTGAGTCAGTGATCCGATCACGTGGGTCCTACACACGTTATTGACGCAAAGATCGCTAGAGGTCTTCTCAGAACAATGACTGTACGTTAGAAAACATAAACGTCATCCACACTGTCCGTGATGGACCTATAGCTCCATACTTAAATTGAGGTGAAAATATGCCTAAAATTCCCAAAAAATTTCACCTTAAATTATTCAGAATAAAATATTGAAAACGGCATGATTGTTATGTTTTTATGTGACCATAATATCACTTCTCCAGAAAATATAGCAATATCATGGGTATATTACACTGTTTTGACGACAACAAACTTGTAATGTGCGAGGTTGTAAAAAAACGGGGGGGGGGTGCTTAACTTAATTCTTTGTGTATATATAGGTGACAATGGAAAAACCAATAGTATGTGGGATTTTAAATTGAAATTCCAGAATCAACAAAAATGTGCTCATATAATGAGTGACTGACAGGATAATTTTGAGTTATGGGCAATTGCTTTTGAGAGGTCTCGCCTGAGTTTGAATCTCAACACAGTTACAGATTTCTGCCCAAATGTGTAAGGGGCTCTGTATCAGCCACACAACCCCACCTTAGTAATGATGCAAGTGCAACCAGCAGGCTGAGTTGCTCTCAACAACAGGAATAACATATGGGAAATCCTTTTGCCTTTCTCGCTGATACCATTTATGATTTGAAAGTTATTTTTGAAGTATTATCATTGATTTACTGGGCCTTTTTTTATTTAAATTTGGTTTAAATTCTCGTTTTTTATTTTTTATTTAGTGACTTATTTCGCTGATTTTTTTTTTTTTTTAATGATCACACCTCTCATTTGGTTTACATCCTCATTGACACTCGCATATAGACATTAAATATGTTTATGAAGTACAACATGCTGTCTTTTGATTAAACCTCTCAGCGAAGCAAGGGCTAGTTAACTTCAAAAGGAAAAATGAAAAGTTGCTTTCTATCCACTGACAAACCCACAGTGAATGAATGCGCAAATGGGAATAAGTAAAGATCTTGCTTTCACAATCTTCACCTCGATCTGCCTTTAATGTCCCTCGTTTGTTATTGCGTTTGGCTGACGCTTGATTCCAAGGAGATTTAAAGCTGTGACTTTGGCGTGTGCTCAGCATATAGTCTGCTCAGCATATTGTCAACTTGCATTAGCAATGGAACAAAGAACAAAAAATTGAACAAAGATAGCAATGGAACGTATGACGAAAGAATCGAACAGCACAGGCTGGAACGTGGCCTCTAGTGTCACAAGCTCTCTGGTGGATACATGAAACTTCCTTTGACAAAACAATATTACTTTCTTACTGCATCTTAATATATGGACCTGCTAACCACGAGTCATTTTCTAAACTCTTCAAGGGAAACCTTGAGTAATTGCAAAGGGCAGATGAAGAGTCTGCATCTATTCTGTTACAGAAATCTGTGCAGAAATGCGTTTTGAAAATATATGTTTTCTAAGAACACATTACTCTGCTACTTTTTCTGGGATAAAGAACAATAGTCATTCATCTTAAACCCTCAGCATGTAACTTTTGTAAGGTTTTTGGTGTGACTCGACTGGAGTTCTAACCACCAACCTCCCAGAACCAGAGCAGATGCTCTCAACATTACACAACTGAGCCTGCTAATTTTTTTTGTTTTTTAAGAAAGGGTTCATTAGAGGTAACAGTTTATCTTGCAATTACTGGAGAGGATTAGGGAAAAAATGTCCTCAGACGCAGGCTTGAAAATGTCATCCTCTATGGATGTATTGTGTAGTTTAAATGTCTCAGGAAAGAAGACATGTATAAACTGAAAAGGATAATTAACCAAGCAGGCAAAATACTGGGAGAGAAAATTGATTAACAGATAAATATACTAGTTTTGCTGTAGCTAAAGTCAATAACATAATACAGGCCATGGACCATCCACTGAACAATCACTGGTCAGGGAAAAGATTGAGAAGCCTCCGATGTAGAATAACTCATTATTTTAATTATTTTGTTCCACATTATTTTGTTTTGTCCGGGTTTTTAATGAATCATGATAATCAATGGTTTTGCATGGCTTGTGCTTGTGGCTGGCTGATATTATGTGGTAGAGGTTTTTGTTTTTCTATGTTTGGTTTTATTAAGTTCCCTTTTAGTGTTTATTGTTTCGTGCGCAGTATCCACCCTTTTATTGTTGTTTTTATATAGAGCCCATGTTTGTGCACTTGTATTCCACACACACACACACATATATATATATATATATATATATATATATATATATATATATATATATATATATATATACATACAGTATATATATATATATATATATATATATATATATATATATATATATATATATATATATGTATATATATATATATATATATGTATATATATATATATATGTATATATATATATATATATATATATATATATATATATATATATATATATATAATATAAATATATATATATATATATATATATATATATAATTATATATATATATATATATATATATATATATCTATATTATAATAGCCGTAGATGATTCTGTCTGTCTGTCTGTCTATCTGTTGGGTGTCTGTCCGGGGTGTGGCTTACTCGGTTTGCAGAGTAGCTCCACCCATAGCTCCACCCATTCTGGGAGTGGCTATAAACAAATATCCACCATTTTATTAACTCGCATAGCTTTGAGTCCTGTTTTGTAGGCCCGTGGTGTCTTGCTCTCCCCCAGTTTTATTTCAAATCAAATTCGATAAATCATTTCATTTTTCACAGTCGCTAACATAGTTTTAGACTCGGTTGAAAAAAAACGGGAAGAAAATCCGATGAAAGTTGCCGTTTATAGAACGAAATGAATTCTCAAAGGCCTGTAACTTCAAGGCCATTGAGTCTCTCTCACGCCTTTATCTCCAATCTAACTCACCATATGATTTCATTTTTATCGATGGTTTTACTTTTAGACTCGGTGTCAGCAATAATTGAGAACAATCCACACACGCGGGAAAATGCAGAGATATATTTTTTAAAATCGCGTCATGGTGTATCATACACCGCCCAACATGACACCGCCGGCAATGTGTCGATATATATTAAAAATTCGCTTTTGCTTTTCCGTTATGATATATTACTATTTCGTTTGATGATAGTCGTCACAAAAACGTCAACAATGATGCCGACATATATTTCTTCGTTTTTATTTCATTCAACATATTAGCCGGAAGTAAAATATGTTTCAGGAAATTACCGAGAGATATTTCTTCGTTTTTTTTATTAGTTATGTGCGCATACACTTTAAATAGGTTTATTTGAAATCTTTAATTTTCCACAAACATTCCACACACGCGGGAAAATGCAGAGATATATTTTTTAAAATCGCGTCATGGTGTATCATACACCGCCCAACATGACACCGACGGCAATGTGTCGATATCTATTTTAAATTCGATATATCATTTCATTTTTCACAGTCGCTAACATAGTTTTAGACTCGGTTGACAAAAAACGAGAAGAAAATCCGATGAAAGTTGCCGTTTATAGAACGAAATGAATTCTCAAATGCCTGTAACTTCAAGGCCATTGAGTCTCTCTCACGCCTTTATCTCCAATCTAACTCACCATATGATTTCATTTTTATCGATGGTTTTAGAGTCGGTGTCAGCAATAATTGAGAACATTCCACACACGCGGGAAAATGCAGATACTGTATATTTTTTAAAATCGCGTCATGGTGTATCATACACCGCCTAACATGACACCGACGGCAACGTGTCGATACATATTAAAAATTCGATATATCATTTCATTTTTCACAGTCGCTAACATAGTTTTCGACTCGGTTGAAAAAAAACGGGAAGGAAATCCAATGAAAGTTGCCGTTTATAGAACGAAATGAATTCTCAAACGCCTGTAACTTCAACTTCAAGGCCATTGAGTCTCTCTCACGCCTTTATCTCCAATCTAACTCACCATATGATTTCATTTTTATCGATGGTTTTGGACTCGGTGTCAGCAATAATTGAGAACATTCCACACACGCGGGAAAATGCAGAGATATTTTAAAAATCGCGTCATGGTGTATCATACACCGCCCAACATGACACCGACGGCAACGTGTCGATATATATTAAAAATTCGCTTTTGCTTTTCCGTTAAGATATATTACTTTTTCGTTTGATGACAGTCGTCACAAAAACGTCAACAATGATGCCGACATATATTTCTTCGTTTTTATTTAATTCAACATTATTAGCCGGAAGTAAAATATGTTTCAGGAAATTACCGAGAGATATTTCTTCGTTTTTTAAAATTAGTTATGTGCGAATACACTTGAAATAGGTTTATTTGAAATCTTTAATTTTCCACAATATAATTTACTTGCCATTTATCATTTGATGATTACGAGACAAATTCCTCTTGAGGATCGTGACAATTCATGCGCTGCGTGGAAACTTCTATTTCCAAAATGAATGAGACGATCGATGAAGAACGCAGACTTGAACAGGATGCAGCAAGAAAACGAATGAGACGGGCGAACGAGTCCATCGACGAACGTCAATGCAAACTTGCGGGGTCACCCGTGGGAATCCCACGGGCATGGATGTGTGTGACATTTCGACATATTGAGTTAGATGCTGCACATTCATTTTTACAAAATGGTTACTGGCAAGTCATCAGATCCAGAAATGGTGTAAAAACCACCGTTTAGAGGCCCATTTTTCCCCGCAAAGCGGGGGTTGGCCTTTTCGGGGACCGTGGTAGTTGTTGTTTTTTTGTCCCCTTTTTGAAGCAATGTTTTACGGCCGGATGCCCTTCCTGACGCCAACCCTTTTTGCCGCCTTCAACGACAAACAGGGAATTACCAGTGAACTGGTACTCAATTAGCCGACCTCGGAAGGATGACAGGCTGAGTCAACCCCCCTGGCATTAATTCGGCGATCGACCGAGATTCGAACCCAGGATCCTAAGCCGGCACCCTAGCCGCTAGCCCAACACCAGAAATGGTGTCATGAACACAATTTATTTACGCACAAGCACAAAAGCAAGACAGGCCGATTTCCGATTCCGACGGGCCGACGGGCGAGACGGGCCGATTTCCGATTCCGACGGGCCGATTTGGAGCAAGAAAAAGAACGAGACGGGAGAAAAAGGAGAGAAACGAGACGGGGAAAGCCGATTGGAGAGGCGAGTGAGGCGCGATTGGAGAGGAGTGTGAGGCGCGATTGGAGAGGAGTGTGAGGCACGATTGGAGAGGAGTGTGAGGCGTGATTGGAGAGGAGTGTGAGGCACGATTGGAGAGGAGTGATTGGAGGGGAGTGTGAGGCACGATTGGAGAGGAGTGTGAGGCACGATTGGAGAGGAGTGTGAGGCGCGATTGGAGAGGAGTGTGAGGCGCGATTGGAGAGGAGTGTGAGGCGCGATTGGAGAGGCATGTGAAGGATTGCAGAGGAGAGGAGTGTGAGGGATTGGAGAGGTGAGGGATTGGAAAGGAGAGGGATGTGAGGGTTTGGAGAGGAGAGGAGTGCTAGGTGGAGAGAGGAGAGTGTCAGGTGGAGACAGGAGAGTGTCAGGTGGAGACAGGAGAGTGTCAGGTGGAGAGGAGTGAGGGGTCACATATTATGTGAAATAACTAAATTCACACCATTTCTGGATCTGATGACTTGCCAGTAACCATTTTGTAAAAATGAATGTGCAGCATATAACTCAATATGTCGAAATGTCACACACATCCATGCCCGTGGGATTCCCACGGGTGACCCCGCTAGATCGATCGCTAGATCGAGACGATCGATGAAGAACGCAGACTTGAACAGGATGCAGCAAGAAAACGAATGAGACGGGCGAACGAGTCCATCGACGAACGTCAATGCAAACTTGCGGGGTCACCCGTGGGAATCCCACGGGCATGGATGTGTGTGACATTTCGACATATTGAGTTAGATGCTGCACATTCATTTTTACAAAATGGTTACTGGCAAGTCATCAGATCCAGAAATGGTGTAAAAACCACCGTTTAGAGGCCATTTTTCCCCGCAAAGCGGGGGTTGGCCTTTTCGGGGACCGTGGTAGTTGTTGTTTTTTTGTCCCCTTTTTGAAGCAATGTTTTACGGCCGGATGCCCTTCCTGACGCCAACCCTTTTTGCCGCCTTCAACGACAAACAGGGAATTACCAGTGAACTGGTACTCAATTAGCCGACCTCGGAAGGATGACAGGCTGAGTCAACCCCCCTGGCATTAATTCGGCGATCGACCGAGATTCGAACCCAGGATCCTAAGCCGGCACCCTAGCCGCTAGCCCAACACCAGAAATGGTGTCATGAACACAATTTATTTACGCACAAGCACAAAAGCAAGACGGGCCGATTTCCGATTCCGACGGGCCGACGGGCGAGACGGGCCGATTTCCGATTCCGACGGGCCGATTTGGAGCAAGAAAAAGAACGAGACGGGAGAAAAAGGAGAGAAACGAGACGGGGAAAGCCGATTGGAGAGGCGAGTGAGGCGCGATTGGAGAGGAGTGTGAGGCGCGATTGGAGAGGAGTGTGAGGCACGATTGGAGAGGAGTGTGAGGCGTGATTGGAGAGGAGTGTGAGGCACGATTGGAGAGGAGTGATTGGAGGGGAGTGTGAGGCACGATTGGAGAGGAGTGTGAGGCACGATTGGAGAGGAGTGTGAGGCGCGATTGGAGAGGAGTGTGAGGCGCGATTGGAGAGGAGTGTGAGGCGCGATTGGAGAGGCGTGTGAAGGATTGGAGAGGAGAGGAGTGTGAGGGATTGGAGAGGTGAGGGATTGGAAAGGAGAGGGATGTGAGGGTTTGGAGAGGAGAGGAGTGCTAGGTGGAGAGAGGAGAGTGTCAGGTGGAGACAGGAGAGTGTCAGGTGGAGACAGGAGAGTGTCAGGTGGAGAGGAGTGAGGGGTCACATATTATGTGAAATAACTAAATTCACACCATTTCTGGATCTGATGACTTGCCAGTAACCATTTTGTAAAAATGAATGTGCAGCATATAACTCAATATGTCGAAA